>NC_053027.1:176743239-177043239 GCF_003073215.2 Triticum urartu
AGTGTCCTCCTTTCCTCTTTGGTGCAAAGGGGGCAAGCGCAGGCGGGAGCATCAAGCAAAGGCACCCGTTTCGGTGCAACGAGACCAAGACCAGTCCAACAGCAGGAAGGAAGTCATTGTGGAGCCCAAGCCAGCATCACCACCAGAGCCTTTGGCAGGCGAGGACCAACTTTAGTCAGGATAAGTGTACCAGATGTTCCCCTTCAAAATGGCCAGTTGTTGGCGCCCTTCCCGCTCAATATTTGGGAAGAGACCCAGGGCCTTTGCCTATAAATAGGACTAGCCACCCCCACGGTACGAAAAATCAGAATCGAGAGGTTGGGATAGACCAGAACCGGGCAATCAGTTGGAAAGGCATAGGCAACAAACAGAGAGAGAGAGAGAGAAGGGCGATTGAACTCCTCCTAGTAGTTCATCCCCCCAGCCAAGAACAGACCCTCGCGAGGCTGTTCTTCCTTGTATTGTTCATCATCATCAGCCCAAGAGGCAATCCACCACACCACACACTGGAGTAGGGTATTACACCACATCGGTGGCCCGAACCAGTATAAACCTTGTGTCTCTTGTGCTGTTCTTTCGATAGCTCAGATCTTTGCGAGGCGGAGGGGTGCAGGTAGGTAGAAGGCATAATCTCCGCGCGCACCCCAGAGTTCGAACCTCAAGGGTCTGCCGGAACCCAAAATCCGACAGCTGCAAGCATGACAACCCGGCACTTGGGGGCTACATATGTGGAATACTCAGTTCTGACTGGTGATTGAGATGAACAACTTGGATTTCTTCACGCTTGTGATATTTATATTGAAGCAAGTCTTAAAGCTGTTGCTATACTACCTTCTTAAGACTTGGGGGGCTACAAGTAATAGGCATATAAGAGGTATATTTCAAGCTGATGTTAACAAACAGTGATGATCCGGTGCCATCAATATTTGTAAACCGGCAATTTCTACATTCTTAAACTGGCTGAAGATCAGATGAGTATTTCAAAGACCAATATTTTTGTTAAGCATTGGGAGCTAAGTCAAAGAAGTTATTCTTCACAATATTTCTCCGTGACAAACCAATGTCAGCAAATAGATTATGAAGCTGGCCTATTGACCCGGATTTTCTAGAAGGAAATGACAAGGATTCAAAGATGATTAGGATCAGTTTAACATGGATAAATCCAAATTAAACTGGGGGCTAATGTCGGGGATATACCCCGCGGTATGACACGACCGGAGTCATAACCCGGCTGGGACTTGGTAAACCGGCGGGAGTTAAGACAGAGAGTCAAGACAGATGGCTAAGACAGACGGTAAACCGGCTGGTGGTAAACCGGCAGACAATGTTAAACCGGCAGACAATGTTAAACCGGCAGACAATGTTAAACCGGCAAACAGTGATAACTGGGTTGTCAGGGGTTATGAAGCCCGAGATGTTATGAAGCCCAAGATGTTAAGAAGCCCATGAAGATAAGTTCAAATAGTTAAGTCTTAAGTCCGAGTTGGACTCTACATGTAACCCGCCTCTTCAACATATATAAGGAGGGGTAGGGCTCCCCAAAGAGGGACAAGCAAGAAGAAACAATCTTAGCGCTAGACACAAAGAGGAGAGCCGATTTACGGCGACTCCCTCGTGATGATAATGAGACCTAGCCTCAAACAGCATGTAGGGTTGTTACCGAATGATGTTTCCCGGGGCCCGAAGCTGTCTAAATCCCTGTCTTGTGTTGCGTTTCTTGATTCCGCTCAACCCCTCTCAAGCTACCACATATATGTGTTGGCCTCACGAATAAGTCCTCACACTAGGACATCTGCCATGACAATTCCACGACAGCCTGCCCCCGACAGAGGACCCGTGGTCGTCGGGGGAACCGCTGGCGTCCCCTTTTCCCCATTGGCGTCGTCCTGGTTTCCGGTCGCCGTCGATGGTTGTCAAGGGTGGCGCAAGGCGGGGCCCTCGTCTGGCGATATGAAGCAAGGCCAGTACCTGTGAAGAAGGCCTAGCGCCTGTGAAGCTCGCCGCCCGTGACACTCTCACGTAATAATGAGTTGGGGCTGTACACGCCCGGGAGTCTCCGGAGAGCCACACTCGGGCCTCGGGGGCTCCCACCCATGCCCAGTGGCAGCACTTAGCTCCGCGCTGGTGAGAAGACGACGAAGACTAGACTAGGTGCCGGACGCGGCCTTTTGCTTTTTGCTTCCTTTCGTGCGAACAAGCTTTCTTGTTTCGGATCTAAGTTGAAGTCGAATTTGTGTTTGTGTATGCGGGGAGGGGTGTCGTGTCTTGTTTGTGTGCTTTCTCGTGCTCCGATTTCTGTTCAAGTTGGAATTCGGACTAGCTGCCTCCCTCTCATGAGCCCTTCGCGAGTAGGGCAGGTCCCAGCATGTGCGCCCGCCATCCCACGGCCGACGTTCGCTCCAGCCAGGCTCTCGCCTCATGGTTAAATGGGACCCTCATGAGGCCCTTGGATGGACACTGCGAGCCTACTCGAGGCTCGCCAAGACAAAGGTAAAATCACGACAACCTACTAATCACGAAAATCATGGCATCATGCAGGCACCCATCCGGCGCCGATCTTGACAACACCTAAGCAATAATCTTTTTACATGAGGGGCTTCCCCTCCAAAAATGCTCTCACAACCTTTAGGGCCGCGCCCAAGTCTCTTCCTGCGCAGGACAAACAGCAGGGGGAAGCGCGGGATCAATAGGACATGTCGCTCACTGCATCCCCCAAGGCGTCCCCGGAGGCGTCGCTGACACCGCCGTCGTCGCCGCCAGCCTCTTCATCGCTGTTGTGGGCACCATCTTCACCACCATTCACCATGTCGCCTTCACCAGCAGCAACGATCACCCCGTCGTCATCAGAGGTGAAGGCCCGGACGAGCGTCTACATTGTCCTCCACCCACCGCGCTAGGTCGCCTCGGACGGCCTCAGGCACCGGGGCAATGGCGGCATCAAAGTCGAAGAGGGGGTCGATGTTCTGGAGATGGCTGAAGACGCGGGAGAATGCCCGCGCAAGCAGGCCGCGGCTCTGTTCCTCCACTAGCTGGCGAGATCTCTCAAAGCGGTTCTCTAGATGCGTCACCACGTCAATGAAGAACCGGAGATTGCCGGCATAGTTGGTCACATGCGGCTCCTCAGCGACTGCCTCGCAGATGTTGCCCAAGGCCGAGTTGGCCCTTTCCTTGAGTGTCCGGAGAATGGGGCCATGCATATGTTCTAGCATCTGCCGCTGGCGGATCTCGTCCGCATTCTGCTACGTAAGAACCTCGGCATCATCAACCCGCCGCTGAAGAAGAAGCAGTTCGGCGCGGGAAGAGGCCAGCTCAGCCTGCGCCGAGCTTAGCGCGACAGCGGTGGCCTCAGCTCACGGCGTGGCTTCAGTCAGCTTGGTCCTGAGAGCAGCAGTCCTTCCTGCAGCTTCAGCCCTGAACAACTCCAGCCGCTCTCCATACTCGCGCTCAAGGCCGGTGCGAGCCTCCGCCATGCGACAGTCTATCTCCTCTTGGATCTGGGCCTCCCGCGCGCCGACGTTGTCCTTCGCCTGGGTGACCTGGCGCTCCCTCGTCTCCAACCGCTCCAGATTGAGGTTGCGCTCGGCAGCTTCCAATGTTAGCGCTTCCTCGCGCCTCCGAAGCTCCTCCTCTTCAACGGGCCCCCCTTTCAGCAACGCAAGGGCGGCTCGGCGCAGCTCCACCTGCTACTCCAGGGAGTTGCACCAATCTTGGAGCTCCCATGCGTGCTCCTCTGCAGCTCCGCGTCGCCTATCTGCCTCCTGAGCCTCCTTATCGGCCCGGGTGCAGGCCTCCCGAGATGACACCAGGGATGCCTCAGCCTTGGCGTTATCAAGATCACACTGATGGCGCGCGAGACCAACATCCGCCATCAGCTTGCGCCGCTCCTCGACCAGCCTCAAGCCTTCAGCTTCAAGACGCACGTCTTCGCCCGCCAGCTCGGCGCCAAGCTGGCTCACTGCATCGGCCGCCCTCTGGAGGAACTCTTGGCAGACAGCGCTGCGCTCCCGCGCACGCCTGAGCATGTCGTCGACATCATCCTCCGCCATCGATGCTGGCGGAGGGCCCTGGAGTGGTTCGCCCCCTCTCAGCAGGGGGCTGGGGGTTGGCGCCCCTGCAATCGCCGGGCGGGCCCCACAAGGGACCCAGCCAGGCGTTAACCCACCTCCCGATGAGGACCCGAAGATCGGCTTCAGCCACTCGCCGCCAATGATCAGTGGAAGAGCTCAGGGCAAGTTGGTTGTGCCCAGTGAGAGCTCACAAAGGAAGAGCGGCGCGCCGCAGGCTGGCCTGCCTCTCCAGCCGATCTTGCACCAAGGGCACCATGCAGACTCGGGACAATCAAGGTCAGTGATGGAGGAGAAGCCTGAGGAAGCGGCTCCTCAGCTGGCTCCACTGGCTCGTCAGAGGGGATCCTGAAAGGCCACGGTCAGCAGTGGGAGCGGCAAACAAGGAACTATAAGAAGGAGGGACTTACTCATCCATGGCGAAGTACTTCTTGTGCTTCAATGGGCGGAACGGGCGGTCATTACCACCGGAAGCCTCCTTCCTCTTGCGAAGGGCCTTGAAATCTATGTGGAACCAGCCCAAGCTCGCGACGTGAGGGCCGGCGCGCGGCATCGGAACTGGAGTATCAGGACGGCCTACGTCAGGGGCACCAGCCTGCGAGGAGCGATCAGGTGCCACCTCTAGGTGGCCTGCTGAGGCCTCGGGGGCTTCGGCCTTGGGAGCCGCAGGTCGCGCCCTCTCATCAGCCACCGCGTCGAGAGGGGCTCCGTAAGCTCCGGAGGATGACGCGTCGAGAGCCCCTCGCGACATCAGCACCTCGACATCAGGCCCCCTAGCTCCTGCCAATGTTTGCCTCCCTGCAACGACTCCTGAGGAAAGGCCAGCGCGAGCGGCTGGGGGAAGGACCGCAGCAACCGGGTTCTCGCATGGCCCCGCAAGGCCAGCCGGGCGCAGCCCCCATTCGTCGAAGCGGGGCATCTGCCTCACGAACTCGGCCCTGTCGTGCAAAGATACAGCAAGGCGCCTCCATGATGGACGCAGCCAGGGGAGGGGTCTCCAGTCAGAACCTCCAGCACCTTCTTCAGCGTCTCAAGTGCAAGATCCTCCTACTGGAGCCTCATACGATCCTGACGTCCAGAGTAGGTCCACATCGGGCGGGAATGGTGCTGGAGAGGAGCAATGCGACATTGGAGGAACTCCTTCACCACCTGGGGCGCCGTCACCCCGAGCTCCCTCAGCCTGCCAAAGCGATGCCAGGCGAAAGCGAGCTGGGGGCTCGTAAGCTCCTCGTGACCCCAACCAGGATTGGGAATAGCAGGCAGTGTCGGGTGCGCAAGCAGGGGGCTGGGCACCCCAACATCCACATACAACCATCGCTCTCGGAATCCGCTCGCAGAAGATGGGAAGCCAAAATCGATCCCTAAGGCAGCCGTCTCCAATGCGGCCTGGAAGCTCACGCATCCCGAACACTGGGAAGGATCAGACAGGCGCAGAGAGAAGAAGTGGCGCAGAAGGGCAACGGAAGGAGGAATCCCCACCATGGCCTCGCAGACGAAGGCGAAGACAGCAAGCAGAATAATAGATTGGGGGCCAAGATGCATCATGTGGATCTGGTAATGGGAAAAGACCGCATTGAAGAAATCGGAAAAGGGGGGAACCAGGCCAGCCCACAAGGCGTCGGCAAAGAATCGGACCTCCGTGATGATCCTATCAAAGGAGGCATGGGACGCGGGCCAGACCGTCGTCCTCCCGCACTCACTGAAGCTGGAAGCAAGCGCGGAGCAGACCTTCTCCAGGGCTTCCAGATTGAGTATGAGTGACTTGTTGACAGCGGGAGCAGCCGCCGGGGGCGCGCTGGGTGAAGGCGCAGGTCTCTTCCCCTTATCCCTTTTCATTGGCGCCATGGCAATGGAAAGGGGGAGGGACTCAAGATGGATTGGAGGCGGAAGCAAAGGCTCGAGGAGGAAAAGGGAACAAGCAGCACGCAAGCAACGAAGGAAGAATAACGGTGTACAAGCCTCATGGCCGCCTAGCCAGGCGCATAATGGGGAAGCATGGGGAAGCGGAGGCGCCCACGTCCAATCAACCACCACGCGGCGCCCAAGGCCGCAGGCTATTGGGGCCCGCGGCGCTCCGCACTTGCCCCTTCGCTTCTCCACTAAGCCAAGTCCGAGCGCGCCTTGGGCCCGGGGGCTACTGTCAGCGTTCTAGGAACAGGGGTCCCCAGACTTGCCTGCCTGCGGCCTGCGGCATGGCTCAAGTGGTGGCCAGTACGGCCCATCTTCATCAACGCAAGGCTCAAGACCCTCGCAAGGGGCCAAGCCTCGCGGAGCGGACGACACAAGGCTTCCTCAGGAACGGCCTCGCCAGGCAGGCTCGCGAGGAGGCGGAGAGATCAAGGCAGGGTACCTCGCGAGGTGCTCGTGACGCAAGCCATGACGATTGAGACCAGGCGAGCGCCAGCCTGTGCAGTGTCCTTGTTTCCTCTTTGGTGCAAAGGAGGCAAGCACATGCGTGGAGTACCGAGGCATCAGGCAAAGGTTGCCATTTTGGTGCAACGAGACCAAGACCAGCAGAGCGGCAGGATGGAGGTCACCGTGGAGCCCAAGACGGCGTCACCGCCAGCGCCTTTCGCAGCCGAAGACCAACTTTAGTCAGGATAACTTGTACTAGATGTTCCCCTTCAAAATGGTCGTTGTTCGCGCCCTTCCTGCTCAATATTTGGGAAGAGGACTAGGGCCTCTATAAATAGGACTAGCCACCACAGTAGGAGGGATGAACTCATCGAGTCCTCATCAGATAGAGAGGCGATCGAGCTCATCCAATTAGTTCATCGCACCAGCCCAAGAACACCTGTCGCGAGGTTGTTCACCCTATGTACTGTTCATCATCGGCCCCTGAGGCAATCCACCACACCACACACTGGAGTAGGGTATTACACCACAACGGTGGCCCGAACCAGTATAAATCTTGTGTCCCTCGTGTTGGTCATTGTTTTAGCTTAGATTCTCGTGAGGCGATCGGACGTGGAGTGGTAGGGGGAAGATCTTCGTGCGCACCCCAGAGTTCGAACCTTGAGGGTCTGCCGGAACCCAACATCCGACACCTTGCATGACATGTGCACCTTGATGCTAGATGTCTCGCGTGTTGGCAAAAGGATGAACGAAGCTCACGTAAAAAAATAGAGTGGAAGAACATAGATTCCCGACGACCGAGAAAGAGCAAGGAACCTCATGGTGGAGCGTCTGCACTCATAATATTTAATATTATTCATCGATATAAAATCAGCCAATCATCTCCACAGTGGACTAGAAGAGTACGAAACACGGCAGCCTAGTGTAGTTACATCATACTAGTACATGGCTAACCCACGCTATCACCATATTTCTTAGCTTCTGTGCGACACCTATCTCTAGTAATCCAGCAGCCTGTATCGCTTCTCCCTCCTCATCTCTCTCAAAGTGCGGCGGGCTGGCGTTTTTTTCGTCTATTGAGGTCGGTTAACTCATCACATGTTAGCAACATGCCAAGATAATTCTATAAAAAAATCCTTTCACGTTCTGTTTTCAAAAAGAAAAAAATCCTTTCACGTACGAATTTGACTGTATGCTTTGAGCAACTTGCATGTCCTATACGGCTCCTGTTTGGATACTCTAACTTAGCTAGAGGTTAGACTAACTCATGACTAACCCTGTACTAACTGTAGCCAAAGAGGTGTTTGGGTGACAGGGTTAGATTGACAATAAATGCACTTGATGGAGAGAGAAAAGTGATTTTTCAGTGGTCCCAATGAGAACTATCTCCAGTTACACCTCTTGGGTGGGATAGTTTTTTTGGTGGGTTCGGTGCAACTTGCTCCAATTTAAACCCTCATACTTGGATACTTTAGGGCTATTTGAGCCCCAACTAGCTCAAACTAACTCTAACCCATGGATCCAAACAGGGCCTATGGCCAGCCTCGACGCGGAGCAGTCGCGTGCACCGGGAAGCGGCGCTCTCTCGGCCGTCGCGCCACTTCAAAACAGGCACCAGTGAGAGGTCGCCTCCGCTCTGGCCAGGCATTAATGCGGCACTAACGCTCCAGGGTGACGCTGACCGTTTCGCGCGGGAAGCGCACGTGGCAAGGGAGTATAGGTTTTGAACCGTTTCAGGTGTAGTACTGGTAGTTTGCAAAACTACTCAATTATTCACTACTAGGGAAAACCCTAGTAGTAGCATGGGTTTTGAGGCTAGTAGCAGCGCAGGAAGCGGTGCTACTAGTAAGGCGCTACAGCTAACTCTTAGTAGTAGCGCGGTCTGTACCCGCGCTACTACTATTGACTATATCAGCAACGCTTTTCTGGAACGCGCTACCATTAGTTAGCTGTAGTGGCTTCCTAGCCCCTCGCTACTGATATATATCTTTCATCATTTTCCCCAGCTTCCTACCCCATTTCAGTCCAGATACTAGGTACTATGAGATATCAATTTCATAAAGCATTATAGGTACTAGGTAGTACTCCCTCCGTTCCAAATTACTCATCGTGGTTCAAACCACGATGAGTAATTTGGAACGAAGGGAGTACTAGATAACAATTTCATATATAGTCAACATGCATCCTCAAGCAGTACTTGGTGATATCGACCATGATCATCATATGTAGTTCTAGATGATATCAACGATGATCATCATATGTAGTTCTAGATGATATCGACGACGATCATCATATGTAGTTCTAGATGATATAGCCAGACACACATATGTAGTTCTAGATGATATCGAAGACGATCATCATCCTCAAGCCTGGGCGGTTGGTGTTCCTCATAGTAATTAGGATGGCCTGTCCAACACAAAGATTCTTGCCATCGAGGAATCTCTTCCACCCAACCGAGTTTAAGTGTGTGCGACCGTCCGTGTCCACACGGTAATTATAGATTGTGACGGAGCCCCTTGCGGTAAGGCGTAGTCCAGCTGAGCCTTCTTCATCAGGCTCGATACCATAACTCACAGATAGGCTCTTTGCCAATTTCTAAAAAATAAAAAACATATCAGTTAATAAATAGCCTCGCACATACTCTTGCAAATAAGTATATATGGATTATCTACACTATTAATAGTTCCTTAGATTCTACACTAATAAGCATGTGATCGAACTCTACACTAAGCATATCATCGACTAGATTCCACACAACATATCATTGGACTCTGCACTAAGCATATCATCGGATAATTTGCATTTGTAAGTATAACATACCATATCATGTTGATCGACCATGGTACTTGTCAGGCGGTTCACGAATGGCACCCCGATAAAGTCAGCACGTGGCGGAATTATGTCCCATAGGTTGCACACCTCCTCCTCGCTCAGCCTCATTCTTTCAGCTATGATGGCTTCATGAAGTGGGTCCTCATCATCTTCATCGAGTGGGTCCTCGTTATCTTCATCATCTTCGTCATCTTCATCATCTTCGTCATCTTCATCATCTTCCACCAGGTTGATATAAATGACAACCAGCTTGGGTCTTTCTGCTCTGAAGGAGAAGCTGATCAACTCACCACCAGTAAGACGCATGCGGGCGAGGAAACGGGCCCATCCATCTCCTCCAATTTGCTAAATATTGCGTCCTTTCTTGACCTCCATAGTGTACGGCCCCCCAGGAGCCTCAAATGTCATAGTGTCTCCTGTCAGCTTATTGAATTTCAACCTCACATTGCATGGGACGATCTGTGTAAAAAAGCAAAATGGCACAATGCAGTAATGCCAACACTAAAAATAAAATAGTTGTTACATTTCATATAATTTCTTACCGTTGCATGACGAAAACTCGGCTGGAAGTAGATGCTGAACAGCTTGCCAGTTGCAAGGCTGCTGGCACACCTTGACTTGCACAATCGACATGGTGGTGGTGGTGGTGGCGCTATTTTCCTAAAGCAATATGAGCAAAGGATTAACGATCCACTTCACACGAAAGAAAAGTAGTAGCATGTGATTTTTTGGTTCTTCTTCACTTATATTTTCATAGCTAGTTGGTGCCAAATCTTCAGAGCTATCAACTAGCATACTAAATCAACTAAATCAAAATTTTCTATAAATCAACTAGCCTATTAAATCAACTTGCCTACTAAATCAAATAAATCAAAATGTTCTATAAATCAACAAAATCAACTAGCCTACTAGATCAACTTGCCTACTAAATCAATAAAATCAAAATGTTCTAAATCAACTAGCCTACTAAATCAACTAAATCATATGAACTAAATCAAAATGTTGCATATGACCTAGCCTACTAAATAAAAATGTAGTAGGGAGGAGGGGTTGTGGATGGAGGAGGGAGGAGGGAGCAGGAAGGGCGACTGGAGGAGGGAGGAGAGAGTAGGACGGAGGAGGAAGGACGGAGCGAGGATGGGCCGGCGGGCGGCGAGTCGAGGGAGGACGGAGGAGGAGGGCGGTACCGAGTCCACTGAGGAGGAGGAGGTGACGGCGGTGCAGAGGGAGGAGGGGTAGGAGACGACGACCGACGGGGGAGGACCGACACAGGGGGGGGGGTTGACGGGGAGATTGAGTGAGTGTGGATCGGATAGAGAGGAGAGCATGTGCGTGGTGAGATAGCTAGTTTTAGCAGTAGCATGGTGTACGTAAAGGCGCTACTGCTAAACTACCTAGCAGTAGCGCCCTTCTATTTAACGCGCTGCTGCTATAACTAGCTCCATGGTGGGTCGTGGGAATTATAGCAGTAACATGGCTTAGAGGTGGCGCGCTACTGCTACTTTTCTTTCAGCAGCGAGTTCTGGTGGAGCGCGCTACTGATAAATTGCAGCAACGCCTTATTTTCAAACTCACTGCTGATAAGATCTTGTGTATAGGCTTTTCCCTAGTAGTGATTGCACTCAGTTTCCTAAGAAATTGTGGGAAAAAACATTACTCCACAGCCCGCTTCCCTTCTCCTTCCTCTTCCACCGCCCGCGCACGTCTGCGGGAAGCGACCGGTCAACCCTTATATAGGAGTGCTAGCACAAAAAGATGCATGCATGACCACTAAAATTTCCATATTAAAGCGCCGCTCTGGCAGGAGTATGGCGTATGTTGTTACCTTCGGCCGGGCCATGGTTACCGGGCGATGGTGACCAGAGAAGAGGCGGCGGGAGGGGAATGAATGCAGCTACAGTTTGGGTTCGCGTCCGGCTTAAATAAATGCGCAGCATCACGTGTACCCGCGGGTTCACAAATTGTGACATACGTGTCTGCTTAAGTGGGCGTCACGTAACTAGTGTGTGTGTGTGAGAGAGAGATTCTGAGAGACAGAGTGCGTGTGTGCGACTCTACTCTTCGGACATGTGCTCAACCTTTTGCATCGGGATATAAGTATAATGGTATTTACTTTAGATAGTGATTTACGTGGCCATGTTAACGTGGTTGTGTAAAAAAATGTCACTTCCTGCTCGTGATTTGCGTTATATGATTACAAGCAAGATGCTTGTGCATTGCACGGATCATCAATATGCATTTTTTTACAAAACACCTGTTGTGATTGACCCATGCAGGAGTAATCCCATGTGTAAAAACAAATGATGTCTCGAGAATTTTATTGGAAAACTGGTATCTCGAGAATGTCATCAAAAAATGAAAGATGAGAGATAAGGTGAGTAGGAGTGGAGCGTGGTGGTGACTAGTGGTCGGAATGGGCGGAGGCATGGGGATGGACGGCGCCGGCAGGCGGCAACACCACCATGCTAGATTGTTCCAGAGACTTCCTTTTTTTAATTGTTGAGCAATGAGGTTGTTGTCGGATTTCGGGTTCCGGCAAAACCCTTGAGGTTCGAACACTGGGGTGCGCATGAAGATTCCCCCATACCGAATCTTGCTCTCAGCCTCGCCGCGACCCCTAAGAAAACTCGATGAATTCACAACACAAGAGACACAAGATTTATACAGGTTCAGGCCACCATTGTGGTGTAACACCCTACTCCTGTGTGTGGTGTGGTGGATCGCCTCTTGGGCTGATGATGAACAGCACAAGGGAAGAATAGCCTCCTGAGGAGAGGTGTTCTTGAGCTGGTGTAGTGTGTTCGGGGAGGAATTGATCGATGCCCTCTACTTTGGTGGCTAGCTGTATTTATAGAGGCCCTGGTCCTCTTCCCAAATATTGAGCGGGAAGGGATTCCACAACGACCAATTTGAAAGGGCACAACTAGTACAAGCTATCCTGACTAAAGGTGGTCTTCCCATGTCAAAGGCGTTGGTGGTGATGCCGTCTTGGGCTCCATGATGACCTCCGTCCTGCCGTCCGGCTGGTCTTGGTGTTGTTGCACCGATATGGAAACATTTGCTTGATGCCTCGGTACTCCGCTCCTGCACTTGTCCGCTTAGCACCAAAGGGGAAACGAGGACACTGCGCGGACTGGCGCCCGCCTGGCCTTGGTCGTCACGGCTTGCGTCATGGGAACCTCGCGAGGTACACCTTGCCTTGATCTCTCCGCCTCCTCGCGAGCCTGCCCGGTGATGCCGCTCCTGAGGAGGCCTCGTGTCGTCCGCCCCGCGAGGCTTGGCCCCTTGGGAGGGTCTTGAGTGTTGGTTGATGAAGACAGGCCGTATTGGGCCACTCGTGGAGCCACGCTGCGGGCCGCAGGTAGGCAAGTCTGGGGACCCCCGTTCCCAGAATGCCGACAGTAGCCCCCGGGCCCAAGGCGCGCTCGGACTTGGCTTAGCGGCGAAGCCAAAGGGCAAGTGCGGAGCGCCGCGGGCCCCAACAGCCTTCGGCCGTGGTCGACGCGTGGCGACTGATTGGACGTGGGCGTCTCCGCTTCCCCACGCTGCCTCGGTAACTGCCCGACTGGACGAGTCCCTACTGCATGCAAAAAGGGTCATCATTACCTGCGATCATGGAGGTCGACGGTTGGCCTCCCTTGGGATATAAATGAGGAGGGGTGAGAGCCCTCATCACCCATCTCTTCTTGCTCCGCCTGCTTCTTCTCCCTTTCTCCACCTCCAATCTTGACACCAATGGCGCCGATTCGTAGATTCTCGGCCGAAGAGAAGGGGAAGGCTCCCCGGGACGGACCCGATCTGCTTCCGCTGAAGAAGAGGCCGCTCCACTGCCGCCGCGACGAGATCATGAGGCTAGAGATGACGAGACCTTGGTGCGAGCGGCCACCTCCTGGGTACCCGCTACTCCAGAGTGCCCCAGCCGAGGGCTCCGGAGAAAGGGGCGGTGAGTGACGTCGCCCGCGCCGCAGCTACGGTCGGTGCGCAACGGTGGCGAGCGCCGTCGCTCCTGGAGTCCACGCTGCGGACTCCTCTCGCGAGCTCGTGCTGCATGTGGAGATGCCTCCAAGCACCTGGATCTGCTTCCCTTCATTCTTCTCTACCGAGATTCCGCCGAGGGGGCCTCTCGAGCTTTGGCTGCAGCACACCAGCGACCGGAGCAGAGGTTGAGGTCGTTGCCCCGGGCAAGCTCTTCATGACCCGAGGCTGGGGCGAAGTCGCCCACGTCTACCGAATGGGGGGCTCCCTCGTGATGCATTTTGAATACGATGGCGCCTCCTTGTTGTCCTTCAAGGTCTTCGACGCGGAAGGCCGCCTCCTAGAGTGCTGCCCCGGAGGGGGCAGTCAGGACATCGATGCGGCAGGGGCTGAACCCGCCGTCCACTCCTCCAGCGGCTCCTCCGGCAATAGCAGCAGCGCTTGGGAGTCCAGCGACTCTCCCGAGCCCTTCGTGACTCTGGAGACGAGCGACGACAGCTACGTACCCCCGAGCTCTCGCCGCGCCCGGAGCAAGGCGGCAGCATCGGGCCGTCGTCGCTGCTGAACTGGATGGGGTTGGCGCCGGTCTCCCGTGGCCCACCGTTGATGATGGCGTCGACCATGAAGGCGCGTGTAGTTAGGGATCCTCAAAGTTCTTGTCTTTTGTTCTCTACGAGGAATCGAGAAAACACCCTACGGGGGCGTGTAAAGGTTTTGTGATGTCTTTTGTTGATGCTATCCTTATTATGAAATAGTTTGAATGCTTGTCCTCCTGTCCCGGCTTGGTTCCCCATTTCTAACCTCGCAACGAGTTGGTGCTCTACACTAACAGGTCTCGGTCCCCAGGCAGGCTGCAGCCGTCGCTGGTATGCCAGGACGCGATGCCGTGGTCAAGGCCAGGAGGTGAGCGGCCCGAGGTCCAGTAAGAGCCCCTGAGGCGCGATGCTCAGGAGGTCCCCTTTATCATGCAAGCAGCCGCCGAGAGGTGAGAAAGGAAGGCAACGTTGCCGTCACAGAGCCGCATCAAGTGAGAGTTCCGCATCGTAGCGATTAGTTGTTCCAGGCGTGAAACTTATCTCGGTAATATGGAGTCATCCCCCGCGTTGCGCCAGACTTGTGCGTCGGCAGCCGTGGCGCAGCTAGGTTAGGCCCGTGCGAGCCTCCCCTTTCTTTCCCACACCCTCCTTCGTGCTCTACTTCCTCAGGTCCCGGCCTTTGAGCGAGCTCAGCCGCCGATGGTATGCCAGGTCGCGATGCCGTGGTCAAGGCCAGGGGATGAGGGCTGGAGAGCTAGTAAGAGGTCCTGAGTCGCGATGCTCAGGAGCCCCCCTTTTAACGCCCAAGCAGATCGCATGGGAAAGAGAGGGAGCTCGTGGTGCCGCCCACTGTAGATCTCAGGAGGTTCCTGCAAATCAGCATGAGAAAGGCAAGGGTTGCCATTATGATTGCCGGGCGGCCGTTGGTCACTCCGAGAGAAGGGTGAGGGAAATGAGGGCCTGGTGAGGTGACGCGCGCGGGGCTGCCGCGGGCCAGAGCTCGACCGCTCAGATTTGTCGGTGTTGTAGGGACGGACCCGTGCGCAAGTGTTGTGCTAGCGTGGGCGGCTCCCATGGTAGGTGGCAATAGAGCAGGTGATAATCATAGGTAGATCAGGCATGATAGGCAAATCAGCTTAGGTAAATGTAGGAAGGATACATGCCATTGGGTCGGACCCAAGCGGCTTGGGGATGATGCAGCCCGAGGGGCGCCCCCAACAAGGTAAGCTAAAAACATAAAAGAGATACATGCCGCAGGGATGGACCCACGCGACTTGGGAATAAAGCAGCCCTGAGGGCGCTCCCAACTAAAATGAACTTGGGGGATGTCACCTGGTTCCGTTGTAGAGGGGGTGTTGGAGTAGCTGAAGATGCGCGGTGAAGAGGCCGTCCCTCATGAGCCACCGGGGCCCTGAGCCTCGGGAGGCTCTGAGGGTCCACATGGTTCCTTGAGGACCGTCTCCATCTCCACTAGGACCGCGTGGTGCCTGGCCTCCTGAGCCGCCAGAATGCTCCACAGGTGACGCTGGTAGGTGGCAGCCGCGTTCGGCAGGCCGAAAGACATACGAACGTAGCTGTGGCGGCGGACCCTCGCAGCATCCCACGCGCGAAGGCTAGTGGCACTCCTGAGATGCGGCTCGGTTGAGCCCTCGGATGTTGACGCAGACGCGCAGCCCACCATCCTCACCTGGATGGGGAGCCGTGCCGGGTAGGCAGCGGTTGCTGCGCATGGCCGTTGCTTCCTGAAGCTCCTGAGTGGTCTTGGCAATGAACTCCTGAACGTTGGGCTTTCCACGCCCTATGCCTTCCTGAGGGAAACGTGCCGCGAAGCACGCCTCCAAGTGGTGCCCGAGCACATCCCTCATGATGTTGGCGAGGTCGAGAGCCCCCGAGCCCTGCCTGAGGAGGGTGCTGGGCACGCCTTCCTATGCGATGGAAGGAGGCGCCCCAGGCACGGGCGCTTATCCTGACGCGGCACCACCCGAGATGCCAATCTCCTGAGGCCTTGGGTGGAGCGGTTGCTTCTTCTTCTTGGGGATGGCCTCAGGAGAGTTTTTGCCTTTGTTGTGTGGGTCCTCGATTGCTGCAGCTTGGAAGGCACGCTCGAGGGAGCACACCGCATCTCCCTCTTCGCAGAGGACCATGATGATAACGCTGCTTCCTGGCATCTTGAGGACGTTGTAGCCTTGGTGGGTCACCGCCATGAACTTGGCCAGGGCCAGATACCCGAGGATGGCATTGTACGGCAAGTGGATGTGGGCGACGTCGAAGTCGATGAGCTCGGTGCAGTAGTTGTTGCGCTGTCCGAAGGTGACAGGGAGGCGGACCTGCCCTATTGGGGTGGTGGAACCGTCGGTAACTCCTGAGAAAGGCTTGGTAGGCTGGAGCTGATCTTATGGCACTTGAAGGTTGTCGAACATCTCAACGGATAGGACGTTAAGCCCTGTGTTGCCATCGATGAGGGTCTTGGTGACTTGCACGTTGTTGATGACTGGTGAACAGAGCATCAGGACGATGCCAATAGTAGCTGCGCACTTGAGTTGATCTGCCGAGCTGAAGGTGATGGCGCACTTGGACCACTTGAGCGGGCGTGTGGCCTCGAGCTTGGGGAGGACTACGTTCACCTCGCGAGCAAACTGCTTGAAGATGCGCTGAGAGGCTGGGGCCTGAGCTCCGCCCAAGATGCAAGCGATAGCACGTGGTTCCTTGAAGCCCCCAGCCCCCTCATCCTGATGATGGTCGTCATTCTTTCTTGGCGGCGGCAGTGGAGGAAGGCCTGTGTTTCCCTGGGGGCGGTCCTCGCGAGGCTGATCCCTCCAGGTGCCCTCACGAGGCTGGTCCGGCCAGCGATCCTCACGAGGTCGCTCACGCCACTCCTGGCGAGGGCCACAGTCGTCCCATCGTCCTCCGCCATGTCCTCCTCCTCGCTCGTAGCCTTGGTCGTTGCACTCGGGGCATCGACCGAAGCGTCCTTCTCGAACGGCCCTGAGCTCCTGGCAATCGTTGGTGTTGTGGGTGTGGAGGTTGTGGTAGGCGCAGAACGGTCGGCTGCCCTTGGACGACTCCGGCTGGTCCCTGCCGCGCTTCGTGTCTGTTTCCACTACGAGCACGGCTACTCCCTTGCGCTTCACGTCCTTGGCCTTGGTCTTCTTTTCTTCTGGGTCGACAGCAGGGAGCTCGAGGAGGGAGAGGCATCTCTCCTCAGCTCTTGCGCACTTGGTCGCCAAGTTGAACAGCTCCAGGGATGTGCGCAACTCCTCGTGGATGGCGAGCTCCTCCTTCATCTTGACGTCGCGGACGCCATCGGAGAACGCTGAGATGATGGCTTCGTCCATCACCTTGGGGATCTTGAGGCAGACGTTGTTGAAGCGCTGGATGTATTTCTGCAGGGTCTCCCCAGGCTGCTGCTTGATGCGGCGCAGGTCACCCGCGGCCGGGAGGCGGTCGCGAGTGCCCTGGAAGTTGACGATGAAGCGGCTACGCATCTCGTCCCAGGAGGAGATCAAGCCGGGAGGAAGGTTCAGGAGCCACGAGCAGGCACCGTCCTTGAGCGCCATGGGAAACCAGTTCGCCATGACCTTCTCGTCGCTGTTGGCCACCTCGATGCTTAGCTCGTAGAGCTGCAAGAACTCCGTGGGGTCAGGGGTGCCGTCGTAGCGAGGAGGCAGGTCTGGCTTGAACTTGCCCGGCCAGGTGACGTACGGAGCTCGGGGGTGAAGGCGCGGCAACCTGTTGTGGTCACAGGGGCCCTTTGCTGACGCGGAGATTGCTCTTGATGGTACCCGCGCGCCGCTGCCAGAGGTAGCATGCGGTTTTGTCGTGCCGGTGTAGGGAGCACGGGGCGCCTTCTTGAGGCCGAGGGATTTCTTGACAACTTCCTTCTCCTCGCGCGGGCGCCGGACACGGTGGGTCACGTCCAGGAGCCGCGCGCCTTGGCGCCAGGGCACCGTCTTGGGGCAGAGGCGGTGGAGGCGCTCCATGAGCCACGTCGCCCATGCCTGGCGGAGGGCGAGGCAGCGAGAGGGACGGCGCGGGAGAGCCCCCTGCAGCGCTGACGAGCTCGGTGATGCGAGCGAGCCATTGTTCGTAGAGGTCGTCGACGGGGCGGTAATGCAGGAGCTCGCATGACATGAGCAGTGAGGCCTGCGCGTCCGTAGGAGTGCGACGAGCATGGGACGACAAACCGGCTGGGGTTAGTGATGGAGTGGCGGTGTGGCCGTCCCGCCGCACCAAGGGGTGCAGCGAGGATGCTTGCTTCTCGTTCCCCGTCGGGCCGATGGCGGCGTTGGCGGCAGGCAATGGAGAACGACGGGGAGGCCCGCTGATAGGAGCTGTCTGGGTGACACGAGCGGCGAGAGCAGCCCGACGCTCGGCGCGGGCTCGGCGGGTGTCAGACATGGATGCGACGAAGCGGTGGGACGCGGATCGGCGGAAGGAAGACTTCAGCGCACCCCTATCTGGCGCGCCAAATGTCAGATTTCGGGTTCCGGCAAAACACTTGAGGTTCGAACACTGGGGTGCGCACGAAGATTTCCCCCTACCAAATCTCTCTCTTAGCCTCGCCGCGATCCCTAAGCTAACTCGATGAACTCACAACACAAGAGACACAAGATTTATACAGGTTTGGGCCACCGTTGTGGTGTAACACCCTACTCCTGTGTGTGGTGTGGTGGATTGCCTCTTGGCCTGATGATGAGCAGTACAAGGGAAGAACAGCCTCCTGAGGAGAGGTGTTCTTGAGCTGGTGTAGTGTGTTCGGGGAGGAATTGATCGATGCCCTCTACTGTGGTGTCTAGCTCTATTTATAGTGGCCTTGGTCCTCTTCCCAAATATTAAGCGGGAAGGGATTCCACAACGGCCAATTTGAAAGGGGACAACTAGTACAAGCTATCCTGACTAAAGGTGGTCTTCGCCTGTCAAAGGCGCTGGTGGTGACGCCGTCTTGGGCTCCATGATGACCTCCGTCCTGCTGTCCGGCTGGTCTTGGTCTTGTTGCATCGATATGGAAACCTTTGTTTGATGCCTCGGTACTCCGCGCCTACGCTTGCCCCCTTAGCACCAAAGGGGAAACGAGGACACTGCACGGACTGGCGCCCGCCTGGCCTTGGTCGTCATGGCTTGTGTCACGGGAACCTCACGAGGTACCCCTTGCCTTGATCTCTGCGCCTCCTCGTGAGCCTGCCTAGTGAGGCCGCTCCTGAGGAGGCCTCGTGTCGTCCGCCTCGCGAGGCTTGGCCCCTTGGGAGGGTCTTGAGTGTTGGTTCATGAAGACAGGCCGTACTGGGCCACTGGTGGAGCCACGCTGCGGGCCGCAGGCAAGCAAGTCTTGGGACCCCCGTTCCCAGAACTCCGACAGTTGTGGGAGATAAGTATGTGGAGAGAGGTGCGTGTATATTTTGTAAAATTATCATAGTTTGCTTTCTATCCGTCAGATATAGATCATACGGTCTATATTACAAGATGGCAGGCACACCATCATCGCCAACTCATTTTTTATAAGGGTACAGATGATAAGTTTGCTGACTACTAAAGTAAAGTGGAATTTGTACATGTTATACAAGTAAATTAAGGTGATTGTTTATCATACGCGTAAGGTTGGATGAAGGGTGGTAGGAACAAATGCTCCGCCTAGAGCATGTGCGTGTGAGATGGAGTCTTAGTGTGTGTGTGTGAGAGAGAGAGATGGATTTTTAGTGTGTGTGTGTGTGGGTGGGTGGGTGTGCGTGCGTGCGTGCGTGCGTGCGTGTGTGTGTGTGTGTGTGTGTGTGTGTGTGTCGCGAGGTCCTTGGTGGCGGATGTAATTTAAGTGTGCATGGCTTCATCATAGAGAGGTGATGTGTATGGCAGAGGCCACCAACGATGGGGTGCGAGAGAGAAAATGCCCGTAGAGAGGGAAGAGAAGGTGTCTGCGCGTGAGAGGATTCGACATCGAGAGAACGTGTTTGTTCGAGAGACACTGAGGAAGACTACTATATATCGATGGTGCATGTAGGAAGGAATTAAACAAAGGGATGGTCTTATTGGTTTCAGGGATATAGGGGAAGAGTGAGAGGGGGGTAGCTAGAAGGAGATTGTCAAGTGTGAGTGTGTGTTTTACCCATCCGGGCAGAAGTTATGTGCACACAAGAAGAGAACAATTCGATGTGGCGTTAGGGTTGAGGGTAATTAACTACGTATTGAGACATAGAGACCTTGAACTTGCATGTGTGAGAGGTATACATGTATACGTGGGATGTGTGTGTGTGCGCGCGCGCATGATCGAGATAAAAGAAAGAAGACATAAGTCATAAGATCAATGACATGTGAGAGACGGATCGGTATGACAGTATGCATGCATGTGAGAATGCAGGGAAGAAGGCCCGACAATTGAGAATGTGTTTTTTCTTTAAGAGATAGTGGCGTGGGCTGGAGCATGCATCTATGGCGAGCATAGGGAGTGAGGCACAACGATGGTGCAAAAGAGATCAACATATAAATGCATATGTATGGAGAGACATATAATAGTGTGGGTGATAGGAAGCAAGACTATTTGCGATAAACAAATGTTGATGGAGAAACTACAGATAGATACAGAGATGGAGATGCTAGCTAGAGGGACATCTGCTAGTTTGAGTGTTGGAGATGACCGCCGGGTGGTTCAGAGGGTGAAGTTATATGTGTGTGTGTGAGAGAGAAAGATAAAAAGAGGGCACTTGACTGCATGTAGAGAGAAACATATGTAGTGTGCGTGATAGGAAGCAAGAGTGAGGGCGAGAAAGAAGGTTGATGGAGAAACAGATAAATAGAAAGATAAAGATGCTAGCTAGTGTGCGTTAGAGATAAGAGTCGAGGGGATCAGAAGGCTGAGTTATGTGTGTGGGTGTGAGAGAGATAGAGAGAGGGTGCATGTGAGTCACATACAAACAAATATCAGAGAGAAATGAGATCCCGAGAGAAGGAGTTTTGTGTCTGCGAGAGAGAAAGATATTTCACAACAAGAGTGATAGCTAGAGAGGCATATGAGGGAACGCAAGATATCTCTAGGGAGAGAGAGTGTGTGTGAGCGACATACAAGAGAACAGTGGAGAAACATGAGACCCTAGGAGACATAGTTTGTGTTTGTGTGTGAGAAAGAGATATTTAAGAGGAAGAGTTGTAGGTTCTCATTTCTAATGAGCGAAAGACATCTCTGTATGAGGGGTGTGCGAGGGGCACACAGGGGAATAGTAGAGAGAAATGAGACCCCGGGAGACAAAATTTTGTGTTTGTGTGAGAGAAAGAGATTCCACATGGAGAATCATAGTTAGAGACACATAGCAGGGAGCGAGATATACTTAGAGAGAGATAGAATGATGAAGGTCGAGGGAGAGAGTACCGTCAGTGTGTTACGAAGATAAAAGATCATTGTCGACATACAGGTAGCACGAGAGATACCTGAGAGACGATGAACGCGTATAGGTCCAGAGAGATAGTCCTATATAAGCATGAGTGATAGCTATATGAGACGAATATCTGGATTAAAGGGGATTCAAATATTTAAACTGGAGATCACGACATCGATAATATCCTAACGCAAATTGGTGTATCAAACATGCATATTCATTTGAATTTGGGCACACATGTAATGTTATATAGTTTATCAATATTGGTGATCCATAGATTCTTTAATTACAAACAATGCATGGTTTATATGCAATTAATGTCTAAACGGGATTACACTATATGTTGCGTGTGTGAAACACATTATACATGTTTGAGAAGTAAAAAAACCCGCTTGAAACACACATTAATTGGAGACAGTTAGAGAGGAATGCATACATTGGATTTCAACATAAAGTGGTTTCAAATATTTGAAAATCCAAATTGATGGACACAACCTTATGAATCTGAGATCATGCCATTTGTAAGCCATGTTTATATATAAATGGTGTTGTGCTTTTGAAAGTATATATAAAAAAATGATGTATATATAATTTAATTCCATTCGAAAATGGATCCCACCCGAAAAAATAGAATAAAAACGGGATTAGAATTGAGTTGGCACGGTAAACATGCACTCTGCAAAATTTGAACGAAGCGGGGAAAGTCGCAGTAACCGCCCGAAACCAAAATCTTCGAGATGGAAATTACTACTGCCTATCCCTGTCACCCAAAGCTTATCTGCTGGATTTCCATAGGTTTCGATAGGGGTAGGTTTGTAATTTCACCCAAACGTGACATAACCACCTCTCACCCGGATTCATACACGGTGGGCGCCAAAACACAGTGCGTCCTCGGCAGAAATCGACTCCCTCCCCGATTCATACACGGTGGGCGCCAAAAACAAACTCTCGTCGGCAAATATTCGGTGTATGCGAGATTACCGTCCTATCCCCAACCGACTAATATTGCTGGGATGTAGGAAATTTGAAATGGGGGCTAAGTTTGTAAATTTCCTAGCATTTGAGACAAGCGCGCCCTGAATACATGGTTCCCCCTTCCTCTCTACCTCCCGTTTCCCCATTCGTACTCCGTGGGCGCCAAACCACCCTCTCCACCCCAGCCTCCTCCGTCCGCCACTCCATCCACCGATGTCCTCCTCCACCATGCCGGAGCTGATACCCCGACGCCGCCGTCCATTACAATAGATCAACCTCTCTGATCCACGGCTTCAGACCGGGATCCTTGCATCCCGTCCTCTCACTTCATCCCCGCCATCGTCCACCTTGTCGGAGCCACTCCTACGACCGTCTCGTCCACCGCGCCCTGCCGCCACCGTCTACCCTCCTAGATCTGCTTCCACGCCGCCGACAGCCATCGCTACCGCAGCACCATCAAATTCTTAGCAGATGCATACATGGCGCCGCACCAGAGGCGGTACTCTTTTGTATCTGCTCAACTTATTATCGCAGCAAGAAAATAGATTGCCACTGCTTTACTCTGATTTCTTTTCTTGGTTGCGAAGTTGCCTTTGTCCGGTTTGCACCTTCAGATCCGACATGGCACGCTCAACACTATACTCCCAATGCTTATGGTTTTCCCCTTTTATATTCCACACTAGTTAAATCATAGTAGACTAAATATCAAAATTGGGTCAGTCAATTTTTCAGAGCTCGCCGGATTTCGCCGGTGCGAACGAAGGGGCTCGGGTGGTTGGGAGCGGTGGTGGGGCCTCGCCGAACGAAGAAAACTCGACGCGGGTGGGGGCGGGGGTGGCGGAGGAACACAGGCGGTGGTGGCTGGTGGTCCGGCCGGCGGCCCGTGTGGTGTTCTGTATGGGAAGAATCAGAGACGAGGAAGAAGAAGGGTTAGGAGATGTAGGATCTTCATCAAACCGCCTGAAATGGTCGAGAGACAGTAGGGAGTTGCATTCTTAATGCACTCTGGTTCATCATGTGTGGGCACTGCGCAACCAACATTTTATTATCCAAAATCTGCTTGCTCTTCTTTACCATGTTCCTCTTTCGTTCTTCTTTAATATGTACTCTCTCCGTTCCTAAGTACAAGTCTTTGTATAGATTCCACAATGGACTACATATGGAGCAAAATGAGTGAATCTACACTCTAAAATGTATCTGGATACATCTATATGTGATCCGTAGTGTAAATCTCTACCAAGACTCATATTTTGGAAAGGAGGGAGTATGATAGTAGTACAGTATGTTCCTTGTACTGAAGATGAGCAGGGACATTTGCAGTGTAGAGGTCTATACGGTCGTTTGTGATGGACACTTTGAACTCTTCGGGCCTCTTTGATTCGTAGGATTTTGTAAACATGGGAATAGGATTTGTAGTGGCCTGCCCAGTTGAATCCTATAAGAATAACAAGGAAATACGGGGAGCTCTGTCGCCTTTGAGAGTTACACTGATATTAACAGTACCGCACCTTCACTTGAAGAGAGCTGGTATCTGAAGCCTTTTTAGCCGTACCGGCAATACTAGCACATATATTCCAACAAGTTCCACTTTGCTGATTTTACTCTGATGCTTAAGGTTTTCCTGTTATATCTACACTATGATCTGTGTAGCTGCTTTGTGTCCCACTAGCAGCAATCCACTCTTGAAGCTAAACACTGCATTGACTTACAAAATTGGCACCAAGGCATTGAGTGCCATTCTGGATGCCCTGAAACTCATACGCTCCCCACCTGTTGACTCTTGTTCAGAATATGATCCTAATGACTCTTGTTCAAAATTGCCACATATAGAGAGACAACATGGAATTGCATTTCTTTGGGCGTTGTGATTCATCATGAGTAGGCAACCAACATTGTATGCAATGAAGCGGAACCTCAAGAATATGCTTCGTCATATGGTCTTTAACATGTACCTCTTTGTTTATTCTGTATTTAGTATGTAAAATATGTTCCTTGTCAGGAAGGGGCGCAGAGACATCTGCAGTCAGCAGCTGATAGAGCTGGCCTATACGTGATCGATAGGCTTTCAATTACTAGCAGCAATACAACACCATATTTTCAAGCCAGTTCCACTTTCCCGATTTATATATCGTGGTTATGGTGCACCCCTGTTATGTACACTATGATCTGCCTAGTTGTTGTGTGCTCTTGTTATCATGGTTTGGCAATAAACTCTCTATACAGTTGTCAGTGGGAAACGACACCTATGGGATCACAAGAATCCCTACTATGGTTGCGGGGCGCGGGGTTGTGAGAAGAGCAGGATTAGTAGTTGACACGGGGATCGTTTACCCAGGTTCGGGCCGCGAGGATGCGTAAAACCCTAGTCCTGTTTGGTGGATGTATTGAGTGTTCTTGAGCTCTCGAACTAGCTACGGGTGCTACGTGGTTCAAAAGAGCAGAATCCTTTTCCTGTATGCCATGGGCCTCCTTTTATAGGCGAAAGGGGCTGCCACAGTGGCACACAGGAGGTGGAAAGGCCTACAATGTTGCGAGCTTATCGCTCGTATTACAGGACAAGATGCATTTCATGCATGGCTTAGGTGTCCCTCACTTTATCGGGGGCGGGAGCGAGGCCCGTCCCATCCGTCGCCGCTCCTCCTTGCTTCGACACGCCCTGGCCAGCGATGCATGCGGTGCCATGTAGGCAGGCAAGAAGTTGAGGTGGCATGATGGTGGAGCCTCCACGAAGATCTGCATGCCGCCATGGAGGTGCCTCCCGAGCCCTGGTCCAACGTGGCCTGGTGCATGCTGAGTTGGCCTGGAAGCTGCATGTTGCCACGCAGGTGTCTGCCCAACTGGATGGGCTGGCAGCTGCATGCGAACGGCGGCGGGGAGTTGGTTGGTGCGGGCCTGGCAGTGGCCCTGCTGTCGCCTCTGGCAAGGTTGTCGGGTGGCCCGGCAAGGGTCTTGCCTTGGCGCGCTGGCATCCCCGGCAAGGATCTTGCCGGGGGTCTTGTGGATTTCTTCGGTAAGGATCTTGGTGAGGTTTGTTGCTTCTCAACCCTCATCTGATCTTGAGCATTCTATGTCTTCACAAGATCTGCATGCCACCATGGAGGTGCCTCCCGAGCCCTGGTCCAACGTGGTTGTTGGTGTTGGAGACCGTGGCTCGAGGGTGGCCCACTCCGCAGGTGTGGGCGAGCTGCCGCGGTAAGGGGTTGTCAGGGCTGCGGAGGCTGCCCCGGCAAGGGTCTTGTCGGGGCAACCTGCTTCGGCCGTCTGCACTTTGTGGCCTTGGTCTTTGATGTTGCCTGGTTCGTCTCGAACCTTCGGCTTCTCTCCGGCTTCCCTCCTTTGCCCTGCTTTGTGTGGCGACGGCGCGTGGCTCTGACTGCCCATGCACAAGTAAAGGGGTCAAAAGGAGAGCCCCTACTTTTGTACACCGATAGGAGCCCCCGGGCCTGGGCCATACATAAGCGCGACACGTTGTTGGGCCACGCCCAGAACGGTGCGCAGCAGGCGGGGCAGATTTTACCGCGGTAACTGGTCCGTCTGCTGCGCTTCCCCACGACCTACATTGAACGCGCGATGTGGGGGCCGTGAGCACGTGCGTGACGGAAGCATGCTGGCGTCATCTTGTGGTGGATAGTAAAGAGGTGGCTTGCGTGTCTCTTCGAGACCGCAGGGTCGCTGCTCATTTACTGCCCTCACTTGGGAACCGTCGCTCCACGCGTCCCACTGCGCCCACCTCTCGCGCCATGTTAGCTGCATGCACAATGCAGAGCAAATGACAGGCATGCGGGTTGTGGGAAGTCGCGCACGCACGCGTGGGTCGATTCCCACGCGCCTTCAATAGAGCGGGGAGGGCGGTCGACGACCCCGCTTGCTGTCACTTCAACGGGCCGGATTGGTCGAGAGAGGGCGGCCGAGCCTCGCCCCCGCCCCTTTATAAATAGGGGAGCGGGAGGAACGGCGCCTCTCAATCCTTCGTCATTCGCCCCTCCCCATTCCCGCTTCCTCCTTTCTTCTACCATGGCGACGGGGCGCAGTGACGCTTCATCGGTGGCGGCAAGGGTCACGGCTAGACAACACATCGCTCCTCCCCAAGAGCTCGTGGCGGCGGAGCCTGTCGCTAGAGGGAGGGGGAGGGGTGAGGTCTAGGCCATCGTGGCGCTCGAGGGAGAGGAGGACGGGGTGGCAGATCGGCCTCGCCTCCGCCAGCGGCCCCTCCCTCGATGGAGGGCCACGTCGGGGACAATCCTTGCAAGTTCTTCGTCAGGCTGGGCTAGCCGCCGTGCCGTCGCCTTCGTCTCCCGACTCCATTCGCGTGAGAGATGGAGCTGGATCCGCCACAGGCGTTGCGGCTGCACATGAGGGGTTGTGGGAACAGCGGCACGTGGGCCGACGTCGAGTTCCCCGCCCCTCACGTCATGTAACTCCGCTGAGGGTGGAAGACCTTCGCCCGCGTCCACAACATGACGGTGGGGCTCATTCTGTTCTTCAAATTAATGGAGAACGGCCTGCTCTCCGTCAAGGTATTTGGAGATCTTGGAACTCGCTTGACGTGCTGCGTGGTGAGCTCCTCCGACGACGGGAACACTTCCTCGAGCGGGAGTGACGAGGAGGGCAGCAGGGCAGATGATGGGGACGAGTCCGACTAGGCGTCTGACGCCCTGTGCCTGGGCGGGTGCGGCAGCAGAAGCATGTGCACCTGGTCGTTCCTCTGGTGGGACCCGCTGGGGGAGGGGCCAGCTCCTTGGACTTCTCGGGGCTGCCTCCTTGGGCGGCAGGCGTAGGGAAGCCGGGGAAGGCGAAGAAGGTGGGTGGCGGGCCGTCAAGTCGGAGTACGCAGGCACCGACGCCTTCATTGATGGACAGCTGCCTCATCTTCCAGCTCTTTCCCCGGTGCCGCCACCGCCGACCCTCTCCTAGGCGACCGCTGGCATATTCTCCTGGTGTCTTCTGCCGCTCGTACCTCGCCTAGGCGCCCCTTTTGCCCTTTCGCTCTCTTGTTTCATTTCCTGAGGAGAGGGACAAGAAAGGGATTACGGGCACCTTATCTCTTTTTAGTCGTGTAAGCCTTCGGGCCTTTGTTAACTTTTAGAACTTGTAATCCCCTTGCTCATGTTTTTCATTTCGTACGAACTGTACCTGTATGGGATGTTTTTTTAATGAAGAAGGGATGTTTGCGGGCTTTTCGTTCGCGGGTGGAACCCATGACACGGAGCGAGTCCTCGTTGTTTTTTAAGATACATGTTTTCTCGCCCGACAACAGGCCTTGCCATCCCCGCACTTCGCTCGACATTTCTCACGCCCTTGGCGGAGGCAGGGATGAGGTGGGCTTAGGCTCCTTGTTTCTCTTTCTTTGCCGCCGCGGCTACGACCAAATTCGGACCCAGGGGATAATCCTTGGGTGCCGAAAAAGGGGAGCACGGTAGCTTAGAAATGAAACGAGGTTTCACATACCCCAGTCCATGAAGAAATGCATGATAGAGGATAGAGAACTTATCTGGATCTGCAGCCCACGCTACCTTCGCTTGCCGCAGATGGATCCTTGTTCTTGCAGCCCCCGGCAACTTTGGCTTGCTGGGGCCCGGGCGCCGGCCCGTCCTCTTTCTTCCAAAATACCTCGGCAAGAATACTTATGCGCCCTGCAAACCAAAGAAGACAGAGAAGAACAGAGAGAAGCGCACTCGACCTCTAAGCTAGGGGTTAGCCACCGCTAAGCACTATCAACCCTAACCAAGGAAGAGACTCGACCTAGCATGCATGCTATGACTTAGGGCGCCAGCGCTTCGTTTATTTATGCTCAGGGTCTGCGCCTGGCTTTGTACAAAGGGTTACATACCTTGCAGGCAAGGCTTGTACAAAAGGGTGGCTTTCCGGGAGGCCCGGCAGTCGTGCCTTATGGATAAAACTTGCGGAGATGCTCGATGCTCCAGGAGTTGCTCACTAGTACAGCATCTTTGGTCTCCAGCCAGACTGCGCCGGGCCTGGTGACTCGTGTTACCTGATAAGGGCCTTCCCACTTCGGCGTCAACTTGTTGGAATTCTTGGCCGACTAAACGTGCCGAAGAACAAGGTTGCCTTCGTCAAACCTCCGGGCATGAACCTTGCGGCTATGGTAGCGGCGCAAGGCTTGCTGGTAGCGTGCTGCTCTCACAGCTGCCCGGAGACGATCTTCCTCAAGGAGCTTCGTGTCATCTTGCCGCAATCGCTCTTGCTCAAGCTCATCATAAGCGAGCACTCGAGGTGACCCGTATATGAGTTATGTGGGGAGAACTGCTTCTGCCCCGTAAACCAGGGCAAAGGGTGTCTAGCTGGTGGCTCGATTTGGCGTCGTTCTGATCGACCAAAGAACCACGGGCAACTCATCAATCCAGCGCCTTCCACTCTTGCGCAGCCTGTCAAAAGTCTTCGTTCTTAAGCCTCGCAGAACTTCAGCATTTGCTCTCTCCGCTTGGCCGTTGCTCCGTGGATGTGCCACGGAAGCAAAACAGACCCTGCTGCTGAGATCCTCAATGTATTGCATGAAGGCATGGCTTGTGAACTGCGTGCCGTTGTCGGTGATGACCCTGTTGGGTACCCCAAAACGGCACACTAGTCCCTTGAAGAACTTGATGGCTGACTGCGCCGTCACCTTCCTCACTGCTTCCACCTCTGGCCACTTTGCGAACTTGTCGATTGCAACGTACAAGTACTCAAAGCCCCCGACAGCACGGGGGAAGGGGCCCAATATGTTGAGCCCCCCACACCGAGAAGGGCCAGGAGAGAGGGATAGTTTGAAGGCTTGAGCTGGTTGATGAAGCTTCTTTGAATGGAACTAGCACGCTTCACACTTGGTTACTAGTGCCGTCACATCCTGGAAGGCGGTGGGCCAGAAGAAGCCTTGCCGGCAAGGGCCCTCGACCCTATGTGGGAGCCACATATGCCTCTCTGTATCTCCGCCAACAGCTTTAGTCCTTCCTCCCGGGAGATGCACTTTAATTTCACCCCATTCGGTCTTTTTTTGTACAATACATTATCGACGAATTGGTACAGAGCAGACCGGCGGGCTACTCTTTCTGCCTCTTTCTACTCCTCAGGAAGCTCTCCTTTATGGAGGAAACAGACGGTGTGTTGTGCCTATGCCGGAGCCTGTGGCTCGACGACATGGACCAAAGGCATCTCTTCTACCACGGGAGCGGCCGCCTCTACGGCCATGACCTGAGGTCCTGCGGGAGTTGGTTGCCCTGCAGCAGGATCGGCATCCATGGCAACATCTTCGCCGGCGGCTCCGGGGAGCTCAGTGGGGAAGTACTTGCCGGAGCCTAGCTTCCTCCGTTTGCTCTGCCCGATTGACGGCTCAATGGATGGTTGAGTTAACTGAAGCACAAAAGTAGCTGGTTCCACAGGTAGCTTGAGGGCAGCGCACTTTGACAGGTAGTCGGCGATGTTGTTCTCTGTCCGAGGGACATGCTCCGCTTGTATACCGTCAAAGCGCTCCTCCAGTTTCCTCACCTCATCTACGTAAGCTTCCATCAATGGGCTTTGATAATCTTTGTTGATCTGCCTAACGACGAGCTGTGAATCACCCCTGACGATGAGCTTTTTAACTCCAAGGTCTGCCGCGATCCTGAGACCGGCAAGCAAACCCTCGTACTCGGCGGTGTTGTTGGTTGACATCTCCCGGGGGAAGTGCATCTGGATAACATACTTGAGGTTCTCTCCAGTGGGCGCGACAAGCAGCACACCAGCACCGGCGCCTTGCAGCGAGAAGGCACCATCAAAGTACATGATCTAGTTGCGGCTCGTTTCCTTACCGGGGAGAGTGGTCTCCTGCACCTCTTCGTCGGGCGTCGAGGTTCATTCTGCAACAAACTTCGCCAAGACTCTTCTCTGAATCGTCGAGGTACTTTCGAACTTCAAACCGAAACTTGACAGCTCCAGGGCCCATTCCATGATCCTTCCCGTTGCATCTGGGTTATGCAGTATCCGTTCCAATGGGAGGCGGGTAACCATCGTGATCTCGTGCACTTGGAAGTAATGGCGCAGCTTCCTCGAAGCCATAAGGAGGCCGAAGAGCAGCTTTTGAACGCCTGAGTACCTCGACCTAGCCCCCTGCAAGAGGGAGCTGACGAAGTAAACTGAGTGTTGTACCATTTTCTTCTTCTGCGTCTCTTCACCCGGCCGCGCGGGCCCTGTCGCACTGGTGTCAGCCTCTGCCGGGGACTCTGTCTTGCCGGGATCGAGCCCTGCCGGAGAGGGTTCCGGCTTGCCATTTGTTGACTCTGCCGCTACCGCTGCCTTCTCGTCGACCTCTCTCTGTGCCACTAGTGCGGCGCTAACCACCTGATTTGTTGCCGCTAGATAAAGCAACAACGATTCTTGTGGTTTGGGCGCAACCAACACTGGGGTAGAGGAGAGGTATTTCTTCAAATCCTGCAGCGCTGCCTCGGCTTCTGGGGTCCACTCCACTGGCCCTGCTTTCTTCAAGATCTTGAAGAAAGGAAGGGCCCGCTCCGCGGACTTGGAGATGAATTGGCTCATGGCAGCAACGCAGCCAGTGAGCCGACGCACGTCCTTGATCCGTTTGGGTTCCTCAATCTGCTCGATGGCCTTGATCTTATCTGGGTTTGCTTCAATCCTGCGCTGGGACACAAAGAACCCGAGAAGCTTGCCAAACGGGATGCTGAAGACACACTTCTCAGGGTTCAATTTGAGGTTGATCTTGCGCAGGTTCGCAAATGTTTCCTTCAGATCTTGCACAAGGGTTGCTTTGTCCTTGGTTTTGACCACTATGTCATCCATATAAGCTTCCATATTTATATCTAGCTAGGGCTCAAAACCAATTTGGACCGCTCTTGCAAAGGTTGAGCCAACACTGTTCAACCCGAAAGGCATCCGTAAAAAGCAATATGTACCACATGGGGTGATGAATGCTGTCTTCTCCTCATCCTCTTTCGTCATGAAGATCTGGTGGTATCCCGAGTAGGCGTCGAGGAATGATAACAGGTCACACCCAGCCGTGGAGTCAACAATCTAGTCAATGCACGGTAACGGGAAGGGATCCTTTGGAAAAGCCTTATTAATGTCCGTGTAATCAATACATAGTCTCCACTTCCCGTTTGCCTTGCGCACCACTACCGGATTGGCCAACCACGTTGGATGGAGTACTCCTCTTACCAAGCCTGCCGCCTCTAGTTTTATGTTCTCCTCTGTGATGAACTCCTGCCTCTCCAGAGCTTGCTTCCTGACCTTCTGCTTAACGGGCCATGCATGAGGACAGACAGCAAGATGGTGCTTAATCACTTCCCTGGAAACGCCGGGGATGTCAGAAGCTTGCCATGCAAACACATTGACATTTGCCCGCAGGAAAGTGATGAGCTCACTTTCCTATTTGCTGTCGAGGGTGGAGCTTATGGTGAAAGCTCCCCCCGTGCCGCGCTCCTTGACGGGCACCTTCTTGGTCTCTGGTGGTGCGGCCCTGGACTTCTTGCTCTTGCCGGTGGACCTCTCTGGCACTTCCTCAACGGGAGCGCAACACCTCGAAGAGGTGCGCTTGCCGGAGTAGGTGTGAGGGGTCTCGCTGCTCTTCTTCCCTCCCGGGGCTCCATCGGCAGGAGCAGGTGGCTTGGCGGCAGCTGCTGCAACTGCTTCCCGGTAGAGTTGGTCAGCGCAAATCAACGCATCTTTCTTGTCGGAGGGGACAGTGATGATGTTCATCGGCCCGGGCATCTTCAACATGTTGTAGGCGTAATGTGAAGCCATCATGAATTTGGCTAGCGCTGGGCGGCCGAGGATCCCGTTGTAGGGCAAGGGGATCTCGGCTACATCAAAGACAATCCTCTCTGTCATGTGGTTCAGCTCGCCTCCGAATGTCACGGGCAGCGTGACCTTTCCCTTCGGCTGGCTCCTCCCCGGGTTGACCCCTTGGAACGTGTCCGTCTCTTCGAGGTCTCCATCAGGGATTTGCAGCCTCTTGATCACAATAGGCGAGATCAAGTTCAGACCGGCCCTGCCGTCAACTAGCATCTTCGTCACCTTGAGGTTGCGGATTGTTGGTGAGACCAACAACGGCAAGCACTCGACCGCGGTAGTGCGGTCAGGGTGATCCTCGGTGTCAAACATGATAGGCGTGCTGGACCACCTCAGCGGCTTCCGTGCATCGACTGATGGCTCCACCACTGTGATCTCACGCGCCCACTGCTTGAGCTGGCGGTGGGATATGCAGCGAGCCGCCACCATAGATGCACATGGCCTCTGTGGCTTTCTGAAACTCGTGGTCGCCGGACACATCGTCCTCATCATGATCATCATCTTCCTGCTTCTTGTCGCGGCCCCGGGGGGGCCTCTCCTACTGATTATCTTTGCCGCGGCGGCCTCCTTGGCCGCCATGCTTCTTCTCGGATCCTTCGGCACCCTCTTGACCCTTCTCCTTGTCCCGCCACTCATACTCGGCTTTCTACTTCTCAGCGAGCAGGTCCACCTGCCGACAGTTCTGAAGATCGTGGCCTTTGGTGCGGTGGATCTTGCAATACTGCTTGTCAGAGCCTCCTGGCTTGTCGGCAGCCGCCAAGGCCCGGCAAGCGGCACACCCGGCAACCTCCTTGCCAGGGTCACTTGCCTTGGGCTTCTTGGTGGTGCCGGTGTCGTCAGATCCCTCGACGGCAAGCACGGTATTGCCACTGTGCTTCCTGTTACGGCACCGACCCTTCTTCGCCAGGGTGGCGGTATCATCCATGGAATCGGTTTCCGCGCCGGCGTCTTCGCCGGGGGGCTTCCTTCCCTCTTCAGCGCAAGCGCATCGATCGGCCAGAACATAAAGTTCGGCCACATCCCTGACCTTGTTCATCGCCAGCTCCTCACGCCTCTTATGATTGCGCACATTCTGATGGAATGCACTGATCATGGCGGTAGGATGAACGTCGGGGATGTTGTACAGCACTCGGCTAAACCTTTGGATGTACTTGCGCAAGTTTTCTCCTTCCTTCTGGGGGATGATATGCAGATCACTCGCCTGGCCATGAGGTTGGCGGCCTCTGGTAAAGGCGCCAACGAACTCATGACACAGATCCGCCCAAGAAGAAATGGAGTCTACCGGCAAGTGCATCAACCATGACATAACATTGGGCTTGAGTGCGAACGGAAAGTAATTGGCAAGCACCTTGTCGTCGCGGGCCCCAGCAGCTTGCATCGCGATGATGTAGATGATGAGGAACTCCGACGGGTGAGTCTTGCCATTGTACTTTTCGCCAACGTCGGGCTTGAACGTGCGGTGGGAGGGCCACTGGAACTGCCGCAGCTCACGGGTTTAGGCCGGACAACCTACCTCATAAGGCAGGCCACCGTAGCCTCCCGGTGCTGGGTGGTCCGTAGTGGGCCCAGCCCGCCTGTCTGACTGGTGGCGCGCTATAGAGATATCATCATGAGTGTCGTCGCGACGAACCGACACCCGCGGTGGTCGGGATGGAGGAGGGAGTGCATCGTGGTTGCATCGCCTCCGGCCCAGCCTCCGCTGGCACGCCATGGCCCGACGGAGCGACGGCCTACGGGTCCTGCCGGCCGCAACTTGTCATTGTTGGCGATGCCGACGAGGCTCTGGACGGTGGCCCTCCATTCATCGAGCTTCTCTGCGGCGGGCGGAAAATCAAGGAGCAGCTGCGCGCGCGCCAGGGCTTCTGCTGGCGTGGGCGGCGGCGAAAGCTGGGTGGACCGCGATGCGCCTCGACTTCTAACCGCGTTAGAAGGAGCCGCGTCACGGCCCCGCAGCCGTTCTCCATCCCCCTCAGCACCTCGGCGCGCATGCTGGCCTTCCTCATCATTTGAAGGGCGCATGGGACTCTTCCGAGGACGGCACCCAGGGTCTCCAGCAGGGCGGCGCTGCTCGTCAAGTACAACCTGAGACGAGCGCGATGTGGGCGCCGGTGTTGGCGTCTTGGAGGCCGCCGCGCCGCCGTCTGGCGGGCTGACGGCGCCCCTGGAGGGCCCCGCGCCGCGTGCGAGGGGCCTGACTCCGTCTCCGGAGCCCGCGACTGGTGGCTCGTCGCCTGGCGCGCGAACGATGCCGCTCGCCAGGCCTGGACCGCCAGGGTGATGTGGATGTTCGCAGGCCGCGCCACGGGTCCTCTCCGCGACTGGCCCGCTACTGGTCCGCACCGGTACTGGCAATCCGGTCCCGGACAAACCGATCGCCGTGGTCGTCTTCTTTTTAGGAACCATGGTGATGAAAAGCAGCAAGGTCAACTGCTAGACCAAATTCTCACAATTGCGCCCCCTACCTGGCGCGCCAAAGATGTCGGTGGGAAACGACACCTATGGGATCACAAGAATCCCTACTACGGTTGCGGGGCGCAGGGTTCTAAGAAGAGCAGGATTAGTAGTTGACATGGGGATCGTTTACCCAGGTTCGGGCCGCGAGGATGCGTAAAACCCTAGTCTTGCTTGGTGGATGTATTGAGTATTCTTGAGCTCTCGAACTAGCTACGGGTGCTGCGTGGTTCGAAAGAGCCGAATCCTTTTCCTGTATGCCATGGGCCTCCTTTTATAGGAAAAAGGGGCTGCCACAGTGGAAAGGCCTACAGTGTTGCGAGCTTATCGCTCGTATTATAGGACAAGATGCATTTAATGCATGGCTTAGGTGTCCCTCACTTTATCGGGGGCGGGAGCGAGGCTCGTCCTGTTCGTCACTGCTCCTCCTTGCTTCGACACGCGCCCTGGCCAGCGATGCATGCGGTGCCATGTAGGCAGGCAAGCAGCTGAGGTGGCGCGATGGTGGAGCCTCCACGAAGATCTGCATGCCGCCACGCAGGTGCATGCTGAGTTGGCCTGGAAGCTGCATGTTGCCACGCAGGTGCCTGCCCAGCTGGTTGGACTGGCAGCTGCATGCGAATGGCGGCGGGGAGTTGGTTGGTGCGGGCCTGGCAGTGGCCCTGCTGTCGCCTTTGGCAAGGGTCTTGTCGGGTGGCCCGGCAAGGGTCTTGCCGTGGCGCACTGGCGTCCCTGGCAAGGATCTTGCCGGGGGTCTTGTGGATTTCTTTGGTAAGGATCTTGGTGAGGATTGTTGCTTCTCAACCTTCATCTGATCTTGAGCATTCTATGTCTTCACAAAGATATCCATGCCACCATGGAGGTGCCTCCCGAGCCCTGGTCCAACGTGGTTGTTGGTGTTGGAGACCGTGGCTCGAGGGTGGCCCGCTCTGCAGGTGTGGGCGAGCTGCCCCGGCAAGGGGCTTGGCGGGGCTGCGGAGGCTGCCCCCGGCAAGGGTTTTTTCGGGGCAACCTGCTTCGCCCGTCTGCACTTTGTGGCCTTGGTCTTTGATGTTGACTTGTTCATCTCAAACCTTCGGCTTCTCTCCGGCTTCCCTCCCTTGCCTTGCTTTGTGTGGCGACGGCGTGCAGCTCTGACTGCCCGTGCACAAGTAAAGGGGTCAAAAGGAGAGACCCTACTTTTGTACACCGAAAATAGTATATTATGAACCTATCATCTGCCAACTATCCTCACTTCTGGAGCCTATTTTTTCGTGTACTTGTGCCAGATTATATAAATGCACGCACCATATTACAGCACACATGAGCTCTCTCATCAGAATCTAGTGATAGCACACAAGTGTTTACAGGGGCACCCCTATCTTAGAATATCATCTGCATTACAAAGATAATCTCACAACTATTTATGTTTTCATGGTTCTCAGATATTATACATAATTATAGTGAATATCAGAATCAACGCATCAGAAGAATATTGTGGAACACTGCAATGACTTACAAAATTGGCACCAAGGCATTGAGTGCCATTCTGGATGTAATGAAACTCATACGCTCCCTGCCTGTAGATTCTTGTTCAGAATATGATCCTAATGACTATTCTAACCTCGAGGAGTCAAAGGCAGATGGCATGTCATGTTCACCCATCAAGATGCCTGTTATAATTTGGCAAGGTTTTATTGATTGCGCGTATCTTGCATATGTTGTCTTGCATTTTTTCTACTTTGTTGCACCGCCATCTGCTTAGTTTACTCATCATATATGTCGAGATGCCATGCCCATCCATTATCAATACATATTCCATCTGTCATCATACCATGTTTTTCGACTCAAATTTTGTTCTTGTGCATCAGACCTCAAAAACGAAGTGGGTGATTGCCAAACCTGAAGGAGCACCAGCAAAGGCCTTGAAAAACGTGGTTGTGCCAGAGAAATCAGACATCACCCCACTTATATTGGCTGTACAACCAGTGACACAAAACATAGGACCGACTCCAGCAGACTGTACCCATACTTCACTGGCCACACCACTAGCCCCACCACACAGGACCTGCACTCCAGCAAAAGGCATGCCGATTTCAGTTGCCATAGCACCAGTCGTACCACAGAAAATTCCACTCCAGCAAAAAGTACAGCATGTCCACCGGCCGAAGACCTATCCCAACTGCAGAGACGACTAATTCCTGCAGATTGGAACCCCATTCCAGTTATTCCCAGTTTAAAAGACAATGCTTTCAATGTTGTTAGGGACTACGTGCATATATTCCCATCATGGGAAGATTATAGTGAAGAAAAACACCATTTTCACATCTTCCTGTCCCACTTACGTGTAAGTGCTATTATTCATGGTGATTATTTTCCTGTTTTCTGCTGATTGAACACATGAATGATTTACATTACATTGTTGTAAGTAGGCGAGGGTCAATCTGGATGGTCATGACGAGCAAAGCTTGCTTGCGCTTTTCAAGGAAGCATTGTAGCAGTATCGGTGTTACCTGAGGAAATCACACTTTGATGGCAAGTCTATAAATGAATTTTTGGTGAAGTCTCCTGTGCTAAATTTAGAAGACATTGAATGGAAAAACCTTGCTAGGCACTGGTCTCGTTCCAAGGATGAGGTACTGTCTATGATGTCGCATGACAATTTGAACTTCTACTTTTCCGCATGTGCCTTACTAATCTTTTTTTGTAGGAAATCTGCTCGAAAAAGAATTCCGGTTTGAAAAGGACGACAGGATATCGCAAATATGTTGCCCGCTGCTTTGCTCTTGTTAGTACCTGTTGTCTTGTATCACTGTACTTGCATACATACCTGGTTCATTATGTGACAGCAGTATGCATGATAGCTTGCTTATCAATTGTTCGCTCCAAATCATCTAATCTGTATGAATGGTTACATTAGTGTAGAATATATCCAATGCCAATGAAATTTTTTAGCTCAGCATTGTTCTTGTAAGTACCTGCTGTCCTTTATCTGTGTACTTATATTGACAGGTAGTTGTTCATGTATCATCACTCTACCGCTTATTTTCCTTTGCCCTCCATTTTGTACACATAAGACCTATATTTACTCTTACCATAAGGTTGGATAACACCGATGGTACTAAAGAAGTTTAGCTCTGCATTGCTCTTGGCTGTACCTTTTGCCTGTATCGATGTACTTACATTTATAGCTACTTGGTTACGTAGTATCACTCTTCATCTTATCTTAAATATTCTCCATTTTTTCTTATATTGTCACATCTATATTTACTCTTAACAAAATGTAGAATAAAGGCAATACTTATGAAGAAGATTCTGTGGTAAACTTGTTGAATTGCCCCCCCATCAGAATGGACAAGGGCTTTATAGAGCCTGCCTTCACCAATAATGTAAGTTTGTCCTTCTCAAGCCTTCAAACTTGTTGTGTATATTTGGTTAGGCATGACTTCAACAGCTGTTTATTTTTGGTGTTTGCATCAAATTCCATGTTTAAAGTTTATTATGTAGTTCATAAACAAAAGTTGGTCCTTCTCAATTTAAGTTTTCAGTTGTACAACCAAGTTCCTTCTTCATGCCATGTAAATTAAACTATACAGAGCAAGTGATCTTATTTTGCCAATCTGAAATGGGTACATTGACAGCACACTAACCATTGATACTTATGAGTTCTTGATCTATAATCCACTGGTGCCGTGAAGCTGCCAACTCCTTCACAATGTCATTTCCTGCCATGTCTTGACCTGAACAATACCATATTGTGTTAGTGCTATGTTAAACTGTGTCACTTTATTCATTAGTAAGAAATGTGATGAATTGTCAGCACTGATACTTATATGTGAAAAACCTGTCATCTGTCTGCTTGTTTATCTTTCAAAGTGAGGAGGATATAAGTGTCAAACAAGTGCAGTCTCATCAGCTTGCTCAGTTGCTTGCGCTGCAGCGTCCGAGTAGGGATAACCTTTCTTGAACTCTATTGAAGTGATGTCGGTTTTGTATATTATTTTGTCGGTGTGTTTAATTGCACTGGTGGTGATCTTGATGCCCAGTGTATGTAATCTGTTGTCTGCTTGTGCTATATTATCACAGTGGCTAACTTTGATGCCCAGTGGATGTAATATGCCGTAATTTCTTTATTGTATAGTCTAGGTTTTTTATTCATGATGTTGCAATTACTTTACTGTATATATATCCTGTCTTCGCAGTAAACCAGCCAAACCATAAAATTATGGTACATAATCGGGCCGTCATGCAAATCACTATGTATGAGCCGCATCATGGGCCCCGTCATCTTGGTACGTTAACAGGCCTAAATGTAAACTGCCCCACTAGTAGATTTTGGCCTTTAATAGGCCGAGTAAACCGCCGACCCTATTTTCCCAAGAAAACTCAATGGGCTTTTAGGAGGCCGAAAAGTAAGTTGGGCCTGAAACGTGCCGAACAGCTTACGGGCCGGCAGTAGGTTGAAATAGACCCCGGCCCATGATTGTGCCAATCAAATCATGGGCTTATAACAGGCAAAAATTGTCTCAGTCCTTGTTTGGCCCACTCAGATTATCGGCTGTGAGCAGGCCGGATGCAAACGGGGCCGTAGTTAGGCCCAACTATATGACGGGATTTTAATAGGCCGAAATATATATAGGGCCAAAATGTTAAACGGGCCTTTAACAGGCCAAATATCATGTCGAATTACTAAATGGCCCTTTATCAAGTGGGCCCAAAAGCATAGCGTCCAGTTGACGGGCTGAATCTGATATGGGTCATAATTTAGCCCAAAGCCTCTCAAAGGGCCGGACCTGATCTGGGCCGTAATTTGGCCCAAAACGTGGGAGGCTTTTAACGGGCCGGATCTCATATGGGCCTTTATTAGGCCCGGAACATGGCAGGTTGTTAATGGACCGGATCAAATAAGGGCCGGCATATGGCCCAAATCATGGCAGCCTGTTAATGGGTCGGCCTACTAGTGTCATCAAAATCTTTTGGGCCTTCAGCTGGGCCGGCCCATTATGGTCGGCGGAATCTCGTGGGCCTTTAGCTAGGCCGGCCCATTATGGTCCGTGAAGTCTTGGGGGCCTTTAGCTGGGCCGGCCCATTATGGCTCGAAAAATCTCGCGGGCCTTTATCTGGGTCGGCCCATTATGGCCCACAAAAACTGGTGGGCCTTTAGCTGGGCCGCCCCATTATGGCCCGTAAAATCTTGTGGGCTTTTTGCTGGGGCGGACCATTATGGACCGCAAAATCTTGTGGGCCTTTAGTTGGGCCAGCCCATTTAAACTTTAAGGGCCACTTTTGGGCCGGTCCACGTGTCAACATTTCATAAGCGCATCTCACCCATTGGATGAGTGACACCTGTGCCAACGGGGAGCTGACACGTGTTTCCTCCAGCCAATGATGATTTTACACGTGGAAAATCCCCATTGGTCTGGGCTATTAACGGGTTATCGGATCCAAAACCGGACCTGATAGCTTAACGGCGTTCCATTACAGTGGATGCCACGTGTCGGTCACCCTTGACGAAAGCACTTCTGTGTCGTGCGATTTATCATCATGGAAGTGGACACTTCTGTGATGATAATTTTGGTAATGTCATGGAACACTTCTACGACAGCACAGGTATGACTATCTTGATTCTGTCATAAAATCGTCATGGATGGACATGCATGATAAAAAGCGCGACCTACTGTGACAAACACGTATCATCACCGAAGTGTATTTTTTTCTAGTGCCATGGACCGAACCCTTCTTGGCCTACCTTAATAGGAAAGATGTAGCGACTAGACCTCAAACAGTCTGATCTCTGTGCATCAGTGTCATCCCTGGATCGGTAATGCTGACATGCACAGTACTCGAGGATTTATAACAGAGTAGCAATCACACACTTATTACATCGAATGTCTCAAAAGAGAAACTTATTACAATAATATGGCTTAAGGCCATCTAAAAACGATAACAGCTGAAGGCTTGGAGGATAAAGTGAGTCCATCAACTCCAACGGCATAGCTAAGTGTAAGACAACGACCTATGGCACCTTACTCGTCGTCTGAAAAGTCTGCAACATGAACGTTGCAGGCCGAAAACGGGTAAGCATATGGAATATGCTGACAATGTAACACATAGAGTAATGAACAGAATAAATGCTATCACTACATGCATATTTGGCTGGTGGAAAGCTCTATGGTTACAGTTTTGCATAAAGCCAATTTTTCCCTACTGCAAAGGAATAAATTTTATTTAACTATCATGGTGGTTGTTAAACATTGAGAAGGTTCCTCCAACTCAATCCCAATTAAACATCATCATTAAACCCAATCAAATTAATTTTAGAGTGATGAGATCAGCATGATAATCCAAGAACCAGATACTCAAAACATCCATAACCGGGGACACGACTAACCATGATTAGTTTGTACACTCTGTAGAGCTTTGCGCACTTTTCCCCACAAGACTTGAACACATCCATGGTCGAAGATTCGAAACATAGTCTTTCTGAAGCATTAGCTCTCTACTCTGGGTAGACAGTACCACCTACAACCCACTACATCTGCTAGTCTACCTCTTCAACAGCTTCACGCAACTTACTCAACTATGCCAGAGCCCATATTGGCTTGTGGCTGCACACGGAAGTTTCTAGCATGAATAATCGTCTGATCCCTTTGAGCCTGGGTGGCGAACCATAGGATGATCACACAGGTACTCCGAGATATCCTAGGACAACACTGGATTCTCCAGGTGCCCTGACAACCACTGGGTACTCCAGGGTGCCTCAAGCAATCCACCCAGATGTGTATTTAAGTAGCCACCTTAAGTTAACCATTAATTAACAATACTCACATCTGGCATGGATACACTTACCCAATCCACGTCTACAAGCATAGCATAGTAATATAAGCATAATGTAGAAGTAACTCCCAATGGTTTGATAATAAACAGGACAATAGGTACTACCTCAATCTACTTCCCAAAAACCATATGTTAATCAGATCCTAACCATGCAATGTTTGAGGGCCGATCTAATGCAATAAAACTGGGTAGTAAAGAGGTATGATCAAAGTGTTACTTGCCTTGCTGATGATCCGTGAAACCTAGAGAGTCGTAGTAGCACGCTTCGCTCTCGGGTACTCTATCACAAACAAACAAACATACAATAAGCACTCAACTAGAAGCACGGGTAAACCTCAAATAAGAGATCTAACCAGAAAGTTCAACTTAAGAACTCCGGTTTGCAAAAAGAATCAAATCAAACGAAGCAACAAAACTCAAACTGCAAAACAAACAAGATCCGTTTACTAATCTGGACAAGAGTAAAATTATACAGTATCAAAGTCTTGTTCAAGTTGTTTAAACAGAAAGAGGGCTTCGAGACGAAGATCTGGGCGCTTGAATCGTCTGATTCGGATAAACGAGCGAAAAGATAAACTAAAACAAAAATCAGGGCACAAATCGCGATTGAAAATAATCGCGGAAAAACCCTGGAAAAAGAAAAACTAACGAACAGGCTAACAAACGAACGTTCGCTGTCTGTGGCTAACGAGTGAACACTGTTCGTTAAAACAAACGTACGAACGAGCGTTCGCTAAATAACTAAACCGGGAAAAAAATAAAACCGATCCATAAAAAACCTAGGCTTTTCAAAAAAAACCAAACGGTTTTCTAACGAAAACTGGCGGCGGCGGTGGCTACCTCCGGCGGTGGCGAGGTCGGCGGCGGGACGGCGGAGGCTCCGGCGGCGGCGGGACAACGTGACGGCGGCGGCGGCAGGGGGCTGGCGCTAGGGTTTTGGGGGTGGGGCGCTGGTGGCTCGGGCCTTCGGCCTTTAAAGGGTCGGCCGGGTCAGTGTCCCAGGTGGACATGGCCCGGTTAGGTCTGTTCCCCTTTTTAAAAAAAATATTCCGATGCGCAGAAAAATGATTAAAAGAAATACTAAACGGACTCCAAAAATCCTGAAATAAATTTTCCCCGTCCTGTAAAAATATAGCCGACAAAGTGAACATTTATTTGGGCCTCTAATGCAATTTTTAAAAATGCATTTTTTTCCTAATTCAAATTAAATAGCGATAAAACCCCGAATAAAATCCTTGTTTGATTTTAATATTTAATCTCCAATATTTCTTTATATTGGGGAAGTCATTTTATCCCCTCTCTTTTATTTTCGTATAAGAATATTCGAAGAGAAAATAATTAAAACCGAATGATCCTCTTTTCAAAATTTGAGAAAACTCAAATATGAAAATGTCAAAATCCCCAACTCTCTCCGTCGGTCCTTGAGTTGCGTAGAATTTCTACGGTCAACCAAAAATGCAATAAAAATATGATATGCAATGATGATCTAATGTATAACATACCAAATTGGAAATTTGGGATGTTACAAACCTACCCCCCTTAAGATGATTCTCGCCCTCGAGATTCGGGTTGGCTAGAAAATAGGTGCGGGTGATCCTTCCGTAGGTCTTCCTCTCGCTCCCAGGTGGCTTCATCCTTAGTATGGTGGCTCCACTGAACTTTGCAGAATTTGATAACCTTGATGCGTGTGACTCGGCTGTCAAACTCGAGAATCTTCACTGGTTTCTCCTCGTAGGTCAAATCTCTATCCAACTGAATCGCTTCCAGTGGCACTGTATCCCTCAGAGGAATATCGGCCATCTCTGCGTGGCACTTCTTCAACTGGGAAACATGGAACACGTCGTGAACTCCTGAAAATCCTTTGGGCAACTCCGATTTGTAAGCAACTTCTCCTATACATTCTAAAACTTTGTAGGGTCCCACAAAACGTGGTGCTAACTTTCCCTTAACTCCAAAACGTTTAACTCCTCGAAGTGGGGACACACGAAGATACACTCTATCTCTGACTTCATAAACTGTCTCCTTGCATTTAGAATCTGCATAGCTCTTCTGCCTTGACTGGGCTACCTTGAGTCTATCGCGAATCAGCTTAACCTTCTCTTCAGACTCTTTAGTCAAATCAGGTCCAAACAACTAACGGTCTCCAACTTCATCCCACAACAATGGTGTCCTGCACCTCCTTCTGTACAAAGCTTCGAAAGGGTCCATCTTCAAGCTGGCTTGATAGCTATTGTTGTAAGAGAACTCTGCATATGGCAAATTATCGTCCCAACTAGATCCATAATCTAGCGCACAAGCTCTCAACATGTCCTCCAGAATCTGATTGACTCTCTCAGTTTGTCCATATGTCTGTGGATGAAAGGTTGTACTAAACTCTAGAATGGTACCCAAAGTCTCATGAAACTGATTCCAGAACTTTGAGGTAAACTGGGTTCCTCTATCTGATACAATGGTCCTCGGAAATCCATGCAGACATACGATCCTGGTCATGTATATCTTTGCCAACTTAGCACTGGTGTAAGTGGTCTTCACTGGGATGAAATGAGCTACTTTCGTCAAACAATCGACGACAACCCATATCGAGTCATAGCCTGAACGAGTCATGGGCAATCTTGTGATAAAATCCATGCCTAGCTTGTCCCACTTCCATTCACGTATCGGCAATGGCTGTAGCAATCCTGCTGGCTTCTGATGCTCTGCCTTCACCCTCTGACATACATCACAAACTGCTACATACTCCGCAATATCCTTCTTCATTCTGGTCCACCAGAAACTGTCCTTCAAGTCCAGATACATCTTGGTGTTTCCTGGGTGAATCGAATACGGCGAATCATGGGCCTCCTGCAGAATCAACTTCCTGATCTCCAGGTCATTAGGCACATAAACGCGATCCTCAAACCATAAGGTATCGTGCTCATCCTCACGAAATCCTTTAGATTTTCCTTTACTCATCCTTTCCTTTATCTCGGAAATCTCTTTGTCCGTCTTTTGAGCTTCTCTGATCTTATCCATCAAGGTAGACTGAATTTCCAACGCTGCTACATAACCTCTCGGAACTATTTCCAAACATATCTCACGAAGATCCTCTGCTAACTCCTTGGGTAATCCTTCGGTCATGGGTGTATTTACATGACTCTTGCTGCTCAACGCATCGGCTACTAAGTTAGCCTTTCCGGGATGATAATGTAATCTCATATCATAATGCTTGATGAGCCCCAACCATCTCCTCTGCCTGAGATTTAACTCCTTCTGCGCGAAGATATACTTCAAACTCTTGTGATTCATGTACACCTCACAATGGTTTCCGATGAGAAAATGTCTCCGTGTCTTCAACGCATGCACTACGGCTGCTAACTCCAAATCGTGTGTAGCATTGTTCAACTCATGGGGTTTAAGCTGTCATGAGGCATATGAAACAACTCTTCTCTCCTACATAAGCACTGCTCCAAGTCCTCGACGAGAAGCGTCGCAATACACTTGATAATCCTTGCGTTGATCTGGAAGAATCAACACTGGAGCTGTAACCAAACGTTTCTTCAATTCCTAAAACTGTCTTCACATTCTTCAGTCCATTTGAACTTGGTGTCCTTCTTCAACAACTCCGTCATGGGATTTGCAATCTTCGAGAAGTTCTCAATGAACCTCCTATAGTATCCTGCGAATCCAAGAAAACTCCGGATCTCTCCAACTGACGTGGGTGCTTCCCAATTTGTCACAGTGACAACCTTGGTGGGGTCTACTGCTATCCCTTCACCGGATATAACATGTCCGAGGAATCCCACTTCCTTTAACCAAAACTCACACTTGTTGAACTTGGAATATAACTAATGTTCTCTGAGCTTCCCAAGTACCAAACGCAAATGCTCCTTGTGCTCCTCTTCATTCTTTGAGTAGACCAGAATATCGTCAATGAACACTACGACAAACTTATCCAAAAACTCCATAAACACCTTGTTCATCATGTTCATGAAATAGGCAGCCGTGTTAGTCAGACCAAATGACATAACGGTATACTCATAAAGCCTGTACCTTGTGGTAAAAGTTGTCTTAGGTATATCTTGCTCTCGAATCTTCAGCTGGTGGTATCCTGATCGCAGATCGATCTTGGAAAATACTTTAGCTCCTTGCAACTGATCAAACAAATCATTGATCATCGACAGTGGGTACTTGTTCTTGATTGTCACTTCATTCAATCCACGATAATCAACAACCATCCTCAACGATCCATCCTTCTTCTCCACTAGAAGCACTGGTGATCCCCAAGGTGACGAACTTGGGTGAATATAGCCTTTATCCATTAACTCCTTAATCTGCTTATTAATTTACTCCAAATCCTTTACGGGCATCCGATACGGTCTCTTAGATATTGGCCTTGTGCCTGGCAAAATCTCAATCAAAAACTAATGTCTCTATCCGGTAGCATGCCTGCCAACTCCTCTGGAAATACATCAGGGAAATCCTTTACCACTGGTACTTCCTCCATCCCCATTCCTATTCCCATTCTTGGGGCCACTATGATTATGCGAACTCCCTCCATTGGAATTATGGCCTCCATGGTTATGGTGAAGGTGTCTTCCCGAGTTCAGGGTAAAACGGGGCCTCTGCTGAGCTCCTGAATTGTACTTCCCTTGTCCATACTTCCTCTTGCGGTTGTCAATCTGCTGCTGCTTCCCTTCAATCATAAGAGCTCCATCTACCAACTCCTGGTAGTTGTTGAAGGTTGCCACCATCAACTGCATGCTCAGCTCATCATTCAGCCCTTCTAGAAACTTCTCCTGCTTAGCTGCATCCGTAGCAACGTCATCCGGGGCATAACGTGCTAACTTACTAAAATCATCCACATACTGGCCCACTGTGCATCCTCCTTGGTGCAAGTTGTGAAACTCACACTTCTTCATGGCCATTGCTCCCACTGAAACATGGGCAGTGCAAAAAGCCTGCTGAAACTGGTCCCATGTGACAATGTCGATGGGGTAAGTGGCTGTGAAATTCTCTCACCATGATGTTGCGGGTCCATCAAGCTGATGTGCGATAAATCGCACTCTCTCCACATATGTGCATCCTGAAGTGGTCAACTCCCTTCCAATACTGCGGAGCCAATCATCTGCAACTATCAGCTCGGTGCTACTGGAGAACACCAGCGAATTCAGCCTTAGAAAACGGGCTAAGTGATCAATAGGTGGTGGTGGTGGGTTGTTGTTGTTGTTGTTGTTCCCCTGATTCTGATTCTGGACTAGTAGCTGCATCAGGGTATTCTGCTGCTAGATCAACTGAGTGAGCTCCGGTGGGAAAGCAAATCCATTGTCGCGTCTCAGAGGCATCTGATGGGTTTAGAAAAGATGAGAAAACAGAATAGAATGAGATCTAGAGGGAAAACACTACCCATATGCACATGAGACAAACACAATCATATCACTTCAGTCAATTCAAACAAGGGCATACATTGGTCTAACAGTCATTACAAAAGTGCTCAGGCTATACTATATACATGGGGGAATACTACTGCTGATATGGTGGTCGACTAGAAGTTTTAATCGGTGGAAGATGCTACCTCTTGAGCACTGCATTGGTTTTCCTTGAAGAGGAAAGGGTGATGCAGCAAAGTAGTGTAAGTATTTCCCTCAGTTTTTGAGAACCAAGGTATCAATCCATTAGGAGGCTCCTCAGAAGTCCCACGAACCTACACAAACAAACAAGAACCTCGCAACCAACGCAATAAAGGGGTTGTCAATCCCTTCACGGTAACTTGCAAAATTGAGATTTGGTAGAGATAATAAGATAAGATAAATATTTTTGGTATTTTTATGATATAGATTGGAAAGTAAAAGGTGCAAATAAAAGTAGATGGAAACTTATATGATAAAAGATAAACCCGGGGGGCCATAGGTTTCACTAGTGGCTTCTCTCAAGATAGCATAAGTATTACGATGGGTGAACAAATTACTGTCGAGCAATTGATAGAAAAGCGCATAGTTATGAGATTATCTAGGCATGATCATGTATATAGGCATCACGTCTATGACAAGTAGATCAAAACAATTCTGCATCTACTACTATTACTCCACACATCGACCGACTCCTGCCTGCATCTAGAGTATTAAGTTCATGAAGAACAGAGTAACGCATTAAGAAAGATGACATGATGTACAGAGATAAACTCATGCAATATGATATAAACCCCATCTTTTTATCCTCAGTGGCAACAATAAAATACGTGCCTTGCTGTCCCTGCTGTCACTGGGAAAGGACACCGCAAGATTGAACCCAAATCTAAGCACTTCTCCCATTGCAAGAAAGATCAGTCTAGTAGGCCAAACCAATTGATAATTCGAAGAGACTTGCAAAGATAACTTAATCACACATAAAACAATTCAGAAGAGATTCAAATATTTCTCATAGATAAACTTGATCATAAACCCACAATTCATCGGATCTCGACAAACACACCACAAAAAGAGTTACATCTGATAGATCTCCAAGAGGATCGAGGAGAACATGGTATTGAGATTCAAAGAGAGAGAAGAAGCCATATAGCTAATAACTATGGACCCGAAGGTCTGTGGTAAACTACTCACAACTCATCGGAGAGGCCTTGGAGATGATGTAGAAGTCCTCCGTGGTTGATTCCCCCTCCGGCGGAGTACCGATAAAAGCTCCAAGATGGGATCTCGCGGATACAGAAGGTTGCGATGGTGGAAACAGTTTTTCGTGGTGCTCCTAGATGTTTTTGGGGTACGTGGATATATATAGGAGGAAGAAGTAGGCCGGTTGACGCTCGAGGGGCCCACGAGGGTGGGGGGCGCCCACCCCCAGGGGGCGCGTTGGGCGCCCTCGTGGCCGCCTCGTTCGCTGCTTGACGTCCACTCTAAGTCTCCTGGATTGCGTTTGTTCCAAAAAGATCGATCCCGAAGGTTTCATTCCGTTTGGACTCCGTTTGATATTCCTTTCCTTCGAAACACTAAAATAGGAAAAAAATAGCAATTCGGGTTGGGCCTCCGGTTATTAGGTTAGTCCCAAAAATGATATAAAAGTGTAGAGTAAAGCCCATAAACATCCAAAACGGGTAATATAATAGCATGAAACAATCAAAAATTATAGATACGTTGGAGACGTATCAAGCATCCTGAAGCTTAATTCCTACTCGTCCTCGAGTAGGTAAATGATAAAAAACAGAATTTTTGATGTGGAATGCTACCTAGCATAATTCTTAATGTAATTTTCTTTATTGTGGCACGAATGTTCAGATCCAAATGATTCAAAATAAAAGTTCATATTGACATAAAAACAATAATACTTCAAGCATGCTAACAAAGCAATCATGTCTTCTCAAAATAACATGGCTAAAGAAAGCTATCCCTACAAAATCATATAGTCTGGCTATGCTCTATCTTCATCACACAAAGTATTTAATCATGCACAACCCCGATGACAAGCCATGCAATTGTTTCATACTTTAGTATTCTCAAACTTTTTCAAATTTCATGCAATACATGAGCATGACCATGGAGGTAGCACTATATATGGAATAGAATGGTGGTTGTGGAGAAGACAAAAAGGGAGAAGATAGTCTCACATCAACTAGGCGTATCAACGGGCTATGGAGATGCCCATAATAGATATCAATGTGAGTGAGTAGGGATTTCCATGAAACGGATGCACTAGAGCTATAAATGTATGAAAGCTCAACAAAATAAACTAAGTGGGTGTGCATCCAACTTGCTTGCTCATGAAGACCGAGGGCGTTTTGAGGAAGCCCGTCATTGGAATATACTAGCCAAGTTCTATAATGAAAAATTCCCACTAGTATATGAAAATGACAACATAGGAGACTCTCTATCATGAAGATCATGGTGCTACTTTGAAGCACAAATGTGGTAAAAGGATAGTAGCATTGTCCCTTCTCTCTTTTTCTCTCATTTTTTTGTTTGTTGGGCTTCTTTGGCCTCTCTTTTTTATATGGGCTTCTTTGGCCTCTTTTTTTTATAAAGTCCGAAGTCTCATCCCGACTTGTGGGGGAATCATAGTCTTCATCGTCCTTTCCTCACTTGAGACAATGCTCTAATAATGAAGATCATCACACTTTTATTGGTTTACAACTCAATACTTAGAACAAAATATGACTCTATATGAAATCCTCCGGCGTTGTACCGGGATATGCGATGAATCAAGAGTGACATGTATGGAATTATGAGGGTGGCTTTGCCACAAATACGATGTCAACTACATGATCATGCAAAGAGCAATATGACAATGATGATGTGTGTCATAATAAACGGAACAGTGGAGAGTTGCATGGAAATATATCTCGGAATGGCTATGGAAATGCCATAATAGATAGGTATGGTGGCTGTTTTGAGGGAGGTATATGGTGGGTGTACGGTACCGGCGAAAGTTGTGCGGCACAAGAGAGGCTAGCAATGGTGGAAGGGTGAGAGTGCGTATAATCCATGGACTCAACATTAGTCATAAAGACTCATATACTTATTGCAAAAATCTACACGCCATTGAAAACAAAGTACTACGCGCATGCTCCTAGGGGATAGATTGGTAGGAAAATACCATCGCTCGTCCCCGACCACCACTCATAAGGAAGACAATCAATAAATAAATTATGCTCCAACTTCATCGCAAAGCGGTTCACCATACGTGCATGCTATGGGAATCACAAACTTCAACACGAGTATTCTTTAAATTCATAATCACCCCACTAGCATGAATCTAATATCACCATCCTCATGTCTCAAAACAATTATTAAGCATCAAATTGATCATAGCATCCAATTCACTTCCTATGATAGTTTTTATTATACCCAACTTGGATGCCAATCATTCTAGGACCAATTTTATAACCATAGCAAATACCATGCTGTTCTAAAAGACACAAAATAATATAAGTGAAGCATGAGAGATCAACAATTTCTTCAAAATAAAGCCACCGTCGTGCTCTAGAAAATATAAGTGAAGCATATAGAGCAAAACTATCTAGCTCAAAAGATATAGGTGAAGCACATAGAGTATTCTAATAAATTCTAAATCACGTGGGTCTCTCCCAAAAGATGTGTACAGCAAGTATGATTGTGGAAATCTAAAAAGCAAAGACTCATATCATACATGACGCTCCAAGCAAAACACATATCATGTGGCGAATAAAAATATAGCTCCAAGTAAAGTTACCGATAAACAAAGACGAAAGAGGGGATGCCTTCCGGGGCATCCCCAAGATTAGGCTTTTGGTTGTCGTTGAATATCTTGGGGTGCCATGGGCATCCCCAAGCTTAGGCTCTTGCCACTCCTTATTCCATAGTCCATCAAATCTTTACCCAAAACTTGAAAACTTCACAACACAAAACTCAACAGGAAATCTCATAAGCTCCGTTAGTGCAAGAAAGAAAAACCACCACATAAGGTACTGTAATGAACTCATTCTTTACTTATATTGGTGTTAAACCTACTATATTCCAACTTCTCTATGGTTCATACCCCTCGATACAAGCCATAGATGCATCAAAATAAGCAAACAACACACGAAAAACAGAATCTGTCAAAAACAGAACAGTCTGTAGCAATATGTAACTTTAGAATACTTCTTGAACTCTAAAAATCCTACTAAAATACAAAGTCCTGGGAAATTTTTTTATTGATCTAAAGCAAAACGAATCAATGCAAAAGCATGTTCTGTGAATTACTAAAATTATTTTCGTGCACGCAAAGTTTCTGTTTTTCAGCAGAATCAAATCAACTATTACCGTAGGTTATCCTATAGGTTCTACTTGGCACAAACACTAATTAAAACATGAAAACACATCTAAACAGAAGCTAGATGAAATATTTATTACTAAACAGAAGCAAAAAGCAAGAAACAAAAAAAAATTGGGTTGCCTCCCAACTAGCGTTATCGTTTAACGCCCCTAGCTAGGCATAAAAGCGAGAATAGATCTATGTATTGCCATGTTTGGCATTCAATTCATAAGTAGCTCACATGATAGATTCATGAGGTAATTTAACTTTATTTCTTGGAAAGTGTTCCATGCCTTTCCTTAATGGAAATTGGAATCTAATATTCCCTTCCTTCATATCAATAATTGCACCAATCGTTCTAAGGAAAGGTCTACCAAGAATATTAGGACATGAAAATTGCAATCTATATCAAGAACGATAAAATCTACGGGCACATAATTCCTATTTGCAACAATAATAACATCATTGATCCTTCCCATAGGTTTCTTAATGGGGAATCCACAAGGTGCAAATTTAAAGAGCAATCATCAAAATCATGGAAACCTAGCACATCACATAAAGTTTTCGGAATCGTAGAAACACTAGCACCCAACTCACGTAAAGCATAGCACTCATGATCTTTAATTTTAATCTTTATAGTAGGTTCCCACTCATCATAAAGTTTTCTAGGTATAGAAACTTCCAAATTAAGTTTTTCTTCATACTATTGCATCAAGGCATCAATAATATGTTTAGTAAAAAGCTTTATTTTGACTATAAGAATGAGGAGAATTCACGGATTGCAACAAGGAAATACAATCTATTAAAGAACAATTATCATAATTAAATTCCTTGAAATCCACAATAGTGGGTTCAATGCTATTTAAATTCTTGACCTCTCCAATCCCACTTTTACCAAATTTAGTATCAAGATCTAAAAACTTCGAATTATTGGGACGCCTTTTAACAAAAGTTGACTCATCTCCAGTCCCATCATTACCAAAATTCATATTGCAAAACAAGGATTTAATAGGAGATGCATCAATAACTTTTAGATCTTCATCATTATTTTCATGGAAACTAGAAGAACACGCTTTTACAAAGCCATCTTTCTTAGCACGCAACCTAGCGGTTCTTTCTTTGCACTCATGAATGGAAATTCTCATGGATTTGGGAGACTCATTGATATCATGCTTAGGTGGAATAGATCTAAGTTTCAAAGAATCAACATCAAGTGAAAGTCTATCAATGTTCCTAGCCAATTCATCAACTTTAAGCAATTTTTCTTCGAGCAAAGCATTAAAATTCTTTTGAGAGATCATAAATTCTTTAACGCTATTCTCAAAATATGACGGCAACTTATTAAAATTTCCATAAGAGTTGTTGTAGGAATTACCATAATTATTAGAGGAATTACTAGGAAACGGTCTAGGATTAAAGTTTTCTCTATAAGCATTGTTACCAAAATTATTCCTACCAACAAAATTCACATCCAAAGGTTGATTATTATTCTCAATCAAGGTAGACAAAGGCATATCATTGGGATCAATAGGAGCAGTCTTAGTAGCAAACAATTTCATAAGTTCATCCATCTTTCCACTCAAAACATTAATTTCTTCTATAGCATGCACTTTTTTACTAGTAGATCTTTCGGTGTGCCATTGAGAATAATTAGCCATAATGTTATCAAGGACTTTAGTAGCTTCTCCTAATGTGATTTCCATAAAAGTGCCTCCCGCAGCCGAATCTAAAAGATTTCTAGAAGCAAAATTCAATCCGGCATAAAAGTTTTGTATGATAATCCATAAATTCAAATCATGAGTAGGGCAATTGCGAATCATTAATTCCATTCTTTCCCAATATTGGGCAACATGCTCATGATCAAGTTGTTTAAAATTCATAATATCGTTCCTAAGAGAGATAATCTTAGCGGCAGGAAAATATTTTGAGATAAAAGCATCTTTGCACTTATTCCATGAATCAATACTATTCTTAGGCAAAGACGAAAACCAAGTTTTAGCAGGATCTCTAAGTGAAAACGGAAATAAATTCAATTTAACAATATCATAATCCGTATCTTTCTTCTTTTGCATATCACACAAATCAACAAAGTTGTTTAGATGAGGAGCGGCATCTTCACTAGGAAGGCTGGAGAATTGATCTTTCATAACAAGATTCACCAAAGCATCATTGATTTCACAAGATCCAACATCATTAAGAGGAGCAATCGGAGTGCTAAGGAAATCATCATTATTGGTATTGGACAAGTCACACAATTTGGTACTATCTTGAGCCATCGTGACAAGCAATCCAACACACAAGCACACAAAAGGCAAGCGAAAGAGAGAGGAGATTGGGAAAGAGAGGGCGAATAAAACGGCAAGGGTGAAGTGGGGGAGACGAAAACGAGAGGCAAATGGAAAATAATGTAATGCAAGGGAGATGAGTTTGTGATGGGTACTTGGATGTCTTGACTTGAGCGAAGACCTCCCCGGCAACGGCGCCAGAAATCCTTCTTGCTACCTCTTGAGCACTGCGTTGATTTTCCTTGAAGAGGAAAGGGTGATGTAGCAAAGTAGCGTAAGTATTTCCCTCAGTTTTTGAGAACAAAGGTATCAATCCAGTAGGAGGCTCCTCAGAAGTCCCACGCACCTACACAAACAAACAAGAACCTCGCAACCAACGCAATAAAGGGGTTGTCAATCCCTTCACGGTAACTTGCAAAAGTGAGATCTGATAGAGATAATAAAATAAGATAAATATTTTTGGTATTTTTATGATATAGATTGGAAAGTAGAAGGTGCAAATAAAAGTAGATGGAAAACTTATATGATAAAAGATAAAGCCGGGGGGCATATGTTTCACTAGTGGCTTCTCTCAAGATAGCATAAGTATTACGGTGGGTGAACAAATTACTGTCGAGCAATTGATAGAAAAGCGCATAGTTATGAGATTATCTAGGCATGATCATGTATATAGGCATCACGTCCGTGACAAGTAGATCGAAACAATTCTGCATCTACTACTATTACTCCACACATCGACCGACTCCTGCCTGCATCTAGTGTATTAAGTTCATGAAGAACAGAGTAATGCATTAAGAAAGATGACATGATGTAGAGGGATAAACTCATGCAATATGATATAAACCCCATCTTTTTATCCTCGATGGCAACAATACAATACGTGCCTTGCTGCCCCTGCTGTCACTAGGAAAGGACACCGCAAGATTGAACCCAAAGCTAAGCACTTCTCCCATTGCAAGAAAGATCAATCTAGTAGGCCAAACCAAACTGATAATTCGAAGAGACTTGCCAAGATAACTTAATCACACATAAAAGAATTCAGAAGAGATTCAAATATTTCTCATAAATAAACTTGATCATAAACCCACAATTCATCGGATCTCGACAAACACACCGCAAAAAGAGTTACATCTAATAGATCTCCAAGAGGATCGAGGAGAACATGGTATTGAGATTCAAATAGAGAGAAGAAGCCATCTAGCTAATAACTATGGACCCAAAGGTCTGTGGTAAACTACTCACAACTCATCAGAGAGGCCTTGGAGATGATGTAGAGGCCCTCCGTCGTCGATTCCCCCTCCGGCGGAGCGCCGGTGAAGGCTCCAAGATGGGATGTTGCAGATACAGAAGGTTGCGGTGGTGGAAATAGTTTTTCATGGTGCTCCTGGATGTTTTCGGGGTACGTGGATATATATATATAGGAGGAAGAAGTAGGCCGGTTGATGCTCGAGGGGCCCATGAGGGTGGGGGCATGCCCACCCCTAGGGGGCGCGCCGGGCACCCTCATGGCCGCCTCGTTCGCTGCTTGACATCCACTCCAAGTCTCCTGGATTGCGTTTGTTCCAAAAAGATCGCTCCCGAAGGTTTCATTCCGTTTGGACTCCGTTTCATATTCCTTTCCTTCGAAACACTGAAATAGGCAAAAAAACAGCAATTCGGGCTGGGCCTCCGGTTAGTAGGTTAGTCCCAAAAATGATATAAAAGTGTAGAGTATAGCCCATAAACATCCAAAACGGGTAATATAATAGCATGGAACAATCAAAACTTATAGATACGTTGGAGACGTATCAGAAGACTCCATGATATCTTCTCCAGCTTCATCAACGTAGTCATCATCGCTATCATCGGGGGTCTGAGTCGGTGTTGTCGATGATGATGTAGTTCTCCGGGCAAGTGGAATCGTTGTCTTCTCCTCCTGGCGCGGGGTTTCCCATGAATACTCCTAGCTTCCTCGTCAAATCGTCATTCTTCTCCGCAAGTATCGTCATTTCCTCCTCATATCCATCACGTGTAGACTTGAGTTCTACCTCCAGCTCCGTGATCCTGGTCATTGTCTTCTTCAGATCTATCATGCCTGCGCACATCTGGGTCTCCTGGCGACGAATGTGCTGGTTTAACTCCTGGATGAAAGCTGCAATGGACCTATCCCTCCTTGTGATGATCATCTCCCATTGGTCATCTCGGCACCCACAAAACTGGTAGATAGTATCCTTGAGATCCTTGTGGTAAACTTCTATGGTGATGTGGGCTGCCATGCTCTTTCCTAGACTCCAGGTTGGTGCATCAAAGAAAAACTCTATGGGCTCAGTGACTGGCATGAACGTCCTTCCTGGAACTTGAACTCGAATCATCCAACACTCCTCTTCTGGTAAAGTGGCGATGTAGGTCTCGGTGAAGCTTGGCATTCCGATGTTCAGGTATCTAGTGACTTCCTTCAAGTGTCATCCAAAAGGTGTATCTTCATCCGGTTGTGTGAAATTGTTCCTTTCATCCGCCATCCTATAGAGTAGAAAAGGGAGAGAGGTCAGAAATGAGAAGAGAGTGGTGATCTAGGGCTTTTCGCTTAGTGGTCGTGTCCTATAATCAGTGTGTGCTCTGATACCATCTTGTAGCGACCAGACCTCAAACAGTCTGATCTCTGTGCATCAGTGTCATCCCTGGATCGGTAATGCTGACATGCATAGTACTCGAGGATTTATAATAGAGTAGCAATCACACACTTATTACATCGAATGTCTCAAAAGAGAAACTTATTACAATAATATGGCTTAAGGCCATCTAAAAACGATAACAGCGAAAGGCTTGGAAGATAAAGTGAGTCCATCAACTCCAACGGCATAGCTGAGTGTAAGACAACGACCTATGGCACCTTACTCGTCGTCTAAAAAGTCTGCAACATGAACGTTGCAGCCCGAAAACGGGTCAGCACATGGAATATGCTGGCAATGTAACACATAGAGTAATGAACAGAATAAATGCTATCACTACATGGATATTTGGCTGGTGGAAAGCTCTATGGTTATAGTTTTGCATAAAGACAATTTTCCCTACTACAAAGGAATAAATTTTATTTAACTATCATGGTGGTTGTTAAACATTGAGAAGGTTCCTCCAACTCAATCCCAATTAAACATCATCATTAAACCCAATCAAATTAATTTTAGAGTGATGAGATCAACATGATAATCCAAGAACTAGATACTCAAAACGTCCATAACCGGGGACACAGTTAACCATGATTAGTTTGTACACTCTGCAGAGGTTTGCGCACTTTTCCCCACAAGACTCGAACACATCCATGGTCAGAGATTTGAGACACGGTCTTTCTGAAGCATTAGCTCTCTACTCTGGGTAGACAGTACCACCTACAACCCACTACATCTACTGGTCTACCTCTTCAAGAGCTTCACACAACTTACTCAACTATGCCAGAGCCCATATTGGCTTGTGGCTGCACACGGAACTTTCTAGCATGAATAATCTTATGATCCCTTTGAGCCTGGGTGGCGAACCGTAGGATGATCACACGGGTACTCCGGGATATCCTAGGACAACACTGGATTCTCCAGGTGCCCTGACAACCACTGGGTACTCCAGGGTTCCTCAAGCAATACACCCAGATGTGTATTTAAGTAGCCACCTTAAGTTAACCATTAATTAACAATACTCACATCTATCATGGATACACTCACCCAATCCACGTCTACAAGCATAGCATAGTAATATAAGCATAACGTAGAAGTAAACACCCAAAGGTTTGATAATAAACAGGACAATAGGTACTACCTCAATCTACTTCCCAAAACCCACTGGTTAATCAGATCCTAACCATGCAACGTTTGACGGCTGATCTAAATAGAACTGGGTAGTAAAGAGGTATGATCAAAGTGTTACTTGCCTTGCTGATGATCCGTGAAACCTAGAGACTCGTAGTAGCATGCTTCGCACTCCGGGTACTCTATCGCAAACAAACAAACATACAATAAGCACTCAACTAGAAGCACGGGTAAAAGTCAAATAAGAGATCTAACCAGAAAGTTGAACTTAAGAACTCCGGTTTGCAAAAAGAATCAAATCAAACGAAGCAACGAAACTCAAACTGCAAAAGAAACAAGATCCGTTTACTAGCTAGTCTGGACTAGAGTCAAATTTTAAGTATCAAAATGTTTTTCAAGTTGTTTAAACAGAAACAGGGCTTCGAGACAAAGATTTGGGCGCTTGAATCGCCTAATTCCGATAAACGAGCGAAAAGATAAACTATAATGAAAATCAGGGCAGAAAACGCGATCAAAAATAATCACGGAAAAACCCTGGAAAAAGGAAAACTGACGAACAGGCTAACGAACGAACGTTCATTGTCTGCGGCTAACGAGTGAACACCGTTCATTAAAACAAACGTACGAACGAGCGTTCGCTAAATAACTAAACTGGGAAAAAATAAACCTGATCTATAAAAAAACCTAGGGTTTTCGAGAAAAAACCAAATGGTTTTCTAACTAAAACCGGCGACGGCGAGGTCGGCGGCGGGACAGCGGCGGTGGCGGCGGGACGGCGGCGCGAGACGTGGCGGCGGCGGGGCTGGCACTAGGGTTTCGGGGGCGGGGCGCTGGTGGCTCGGGCCTTCGGCCTTTAAAGGGTCGGCCGGGTCAGTGTCCCAGGCGGACACGGCCTGGTTAGCTCGGTTCCACCCTTTTTTTAAAATATTCCGGCATGCAGAAAAACGATTAAAATAAATACTAAACAGACTCCCAAAATCCTGAAATAAATTTTTCCCCATCCTCTAAAAATATAGCGGACAAAGTGAACATTTATAAGAGCCTCTAATGCAATTTTGAAAATCACATTTTTTTCCTAATTCAAATAAAATAGCGATAAAACTCTAAGTAAAATTATTGTTTGATTTTAATATTTAATCTCCAATATTTCTTTATATTGGGGAAGTCATTTTATCCCCTCTCTTTTATTTTCGTATACAAAATATTCAAAGAGAAAATAAATTAAACCAAATGATCCTCTTTTCAAAATTTGAGAAAACTCAAATATGAAAATGTCGAAATCCCCAACTCTCTCCGTGGGTCCTTGAGTTGCGTAGAATTTCTAGGATCAACCAAAAATGTAATAAAAATATCATATGCAATGATGATCTAATGTATAACATACCAAGTTGGAAATTTGGGATGTTACAAAAGAACTCCTGAGGATCAGAATGAGCCCGCCACATTGTCCGGCGCTCGAAGGCCTAGAAGGTTCACGATGGTGAGCTCTACAAGAAAAGCGCTACCGGAGTCCTTCAAAGATGTATCTCCGAGGAGGAAGGGCAGCAGCTCTTGACTAAAATTCATGCCGGTCTCGGCGGTCACCACGCCGCAGCTCGGGCCCTTGTTAGCAAGGCCTTCCGTACAGGTTTTTATTGGTCGACGGCCCGAGCAGACGCACAGGACCTTGTCCAACGTTGCGTCGGATGCCAGCTTTTCGCCCACCAGGGCCATATGCCACCCACCGCTCTGCAAACAATCCCCATCACTTGGCCTTTTGCGGTCTGGGGGCTTGATATGGTCGGACCCCTTAAAGGAGGAAGCCATAAGAAAAAATACATGCTGGTCATGGTGGATAAATTCACTAAGTGGATAGAGGCCAAACCAGTTAAAACGGCCGAAGCCGGACCAGTGATAGACTTTATATCTGGCGTTGTACACCATTATGGTGTTCCACACATCATCATCATTGATAACGGCTCCAACTTTACAGTCGATGAGGTGAAAAATTGGTACGCCAATCTGGGCATTAAGCTCGATTACGCCTCCGTCTATCACCCACAAACAAACGATCAAGTCGAACGGGCCAATGGTCTTATTATGAGAGGCATCAAACCTAGGTTGGTGAAGTCTTTGAAGGAATCAGACAAGCACTAGGTTGAGGAGCTTGACTCCGTACTCTGGGGGCTGTGGACCACGCCCAATCGCACTACTAGATACACACCTTTCTTTATGGTGTATGGCGCAGAGGCTGTGCTACCCTACGACATTATTCATGACTCACCTCGAGTGCGCATGTATGAAGAGAGAGAGAGAGAGAGAGAGAGAGAGGCCGAGCTCGATCGGCAGGACAGCCTAGACGCGCTGGAGGAGGAGCGCGACGTTGCAAAAGCCTGTTCCACATTTTATCAACAACAGGCCCGTGGATATCAAAGCAGAGAAGTATGGGCCAAGACATATAATGTTGGCGAACTCGTTCTACGCTTGTCGGAGAAGAAAAAGGACAAACTCAAGCCCAAATGGGAGGTTCCCTTCATCATTGACGAAGTTCTCACTGGAGGAGCGTACCGCCTGCATGATGCGTCAGATAATTGCCTAGAGCCGAACCCTTGGAATGCGGCCAGACTCCGAAGATTCTATGCCTAGCGCCGAACTCTTTGTTCGTCTCCTTCTCCCTATTGTTCCCTTTGTTTTTTCCTCTCTTTTCGCTTTTTTCCTTTTTAGCCTTAAAGCTTTTCGTGTGGCTCAAACGTACACCTGTGACATACATATACTCAAATATGTACGTCCATTATACCTGGGGGCTTCTTTGACAGAAGCTTGTTAATGTTATTTTTCGAGCATCAAGCTCATCACATATGAGCGTTTTCCCCGTATGTACCTTTTCTTCACCATTATATGCATCGATATGACTTAAGTTTTGGCCAAGCTGGGTTGCCTAGCTCCTGTGCTTATGCCCTACATTCCTGTTAGTTCGGCTAGGGCATAAAGGGAGCACCTCGGCGATTGTTACTGCCGGGTCATCCGGATGTGTACCTCGGACTGGGTGAAGCCGAAAGCTAGCGTTCTTAAGGGAATATTCGGTCGATGGATTAATGATGTTTTTTCTAATTCACCCCATTGTGAACCCCTAGATGTTACTTATATTGTGATTGTTCCAATCACAGTTCGGACATGCATTTTTATGCATGCACCCCCAGGAAAAGGAACCCTAACGGAACTATTCTCTCTGGAAGATGTTTCTTACAATCATAATGTAATATAACATAACTAGCCAGATACAACTTGTCTGTTCAAGCAAGTATGGCCCCTACGCCTGGTTTCCGCGCATACCGCGGTCTATTTTACCGGTCAGGTATTCGGAAACACTTTGCACCTTTAGGTCCAGAGGTCGAAGCGAAAAGGTCTGCCATGACAATCGTTTTATAGTTCGGCTAGAAGGAAAGTACGTAGTCACTTGGACTCAAAAAATTTCTCCTCTATACCGTCCAGCAGGTTGCCTAACTTACAATCCTGCTGGGAATACTTGGAGGCTACTTTTACTTGGTCATATACCAAATTAACGGGAACTTCTTTCCCATCTGACCCTAGAGGTCCGACCCGAGCCATATGATTCGGATCAAGCTTGGTGTACCGTGTTTTCACCATGGCCCAGGCTTCTCGTGCACCTTCCCGGCAGGCTGATATCTTCCATAATCGAAAGCGCCGCCGCGCTCCCTTGAATAGCTCTATGAGCTCCTCCATCTTTCCTGGAGGGGAGGCAGATGGCCACAAGGCCTTGGCAATGCTTCGCATTGCCTACCGAGCCTGCTCGTGCATGTGCGACAGCTCTTGTAGTAGTTCGCCTAAGAATCCGGACATCTCCTCTTTGGGACGAGCGGTCAGCATACCTGCAGACATAACTTTGTCAGTCCCTTTTATCTCTGGATTATTCGAAGGTAAGTTCGACCACATACTGAATATGCCGCCTCGCAGCCTCTTATTTTCCTTCACGGAATCAGCCAGCTGGGCCCGTACATCTTTAAGTTCTTCGCCCAGCTGGGTGTGGGCATCCTGCAGCTTGTTTTTCTCATCTCTGACTCGTGTCAGCACACATTCGCCCACGGCCAGTAGTCTTTTGGCTTCTTTTTATTCCGTTTGCGCGGCTTTCATTTGCTCCTTCAGTTGATCTGACGATCCTGCCATAAGTTGAGCAACAGTTTTAGCATTGCCGGTATCTAATTATGATTTATCGATGGAGGGAAACATTACTAGGTGACGCCTTCTTGGATTTCTCCAGTTCGGCGGTGGCAGCAGTTAGTTGGGTCCGACACTTTTCTAGTTCCTGAGACAACATATTGTTTTTCTCCGATAACACCTGGTTATACAAAGATCCTTAAATTAGTTGGATCAACCGCTTCAAGTCTCAGGGGCTACTGGTATATAATTATCAGTTTTTGTACAATAAACTTACCCATATATCTTCTACATGTTGGCTTGTGGCTCTGGCAAGCCCGTCCCGAGCAGCTTGAATATATGCATCAGCCGAGCTAAAGGCATTAAATGCCTCATTCGTAAAGCCGGGGTCGCTTAGAACGGCTCTCCGGCACCGATGATTCCTGGCGCTTTCCACCTCCGAGTTTGTGACGGATACATCATCCGACTCCCCCGCCGTAGGACAATCCGGGGTCACTCCCGTATCATCCCTTGCCTTTAAAGCAGGGTCGGGAACCTGACTTGTGGAGGCGCGGCCGGTAGGATTTCCAGACATAGTCCGGTGAACGCTTTTCCTGATAAGACACGGCGGATAATGTCAAGGTTGGATGTGACTGCCAAAGGGTATATTTAAAAGCCGTACCTCTTCGATGAAGGCTCGAGCATATATTTGTTTGCCTTCCTCTTCAAAGACTTGCCCGGCATGGGCGTCGCTCTCTTTGGAGTTGCCTCTTGGGTAGAAGGGCGCGCTGAACGCCTCCCCTTTTGAGCACGAGACAGTGCGGTGGGTGAGGCAGAACGAGGGAACTCTTTCGGAGGATATGTCTCCTGATTAGTTATGTGTGAGGCAGGGAGAAGACTGGGATAATCGGCAGTGATGGCCACTTTCGTGCCGTCATAACTCGCGTGGTAGAACACCCCGTCCTCGAGCACCACAAATATGTCCGGATCCTCTTCGAATCCAGGGTCAAGGTCCGGATTATGGCCCTCTAGTTGCGGGGCAGGGCTGTGAAGCCCTTCGGAAATCTTTCGCCAGTGCTATTATAAATGGACGGATGAATATTTATTGAAAGTAGTTCAGGGAATGGAGTGAGTAGAGTAGAGGAGTTGGGACTTACCCAGCTAGGAGGACTATACATGGAAAATCCATCTCTGCACTTGATACATAGAAATTCCTCTTCCTCCCCTTTGAACAGTTCGGCCAATATTTTGGCCAGAGCGGCGGGGGTGTCCGGACCCTTCCTGCCGCAGCGGGAGGCGTCATCCTCCCCATTATAGTGCCACATGGGAAGCCCTTTGTATTGGAGTGGCTGAACCCCCTGCACTATGGAAGTCGCCATTACTTCGACTATTGGTAATCCGGACTGAGCAAGCGTCCTTATCTTGCTCATGAGTTGACGAACATCCGCACTATCTTCCTTCTCGAGGCTCTGAGGGCGCCAGTTGTGGCGTTTCTTCAAAGGAACGCTTGTGAACTCGAAAAGACCCCTCCGAACTGGGTCTGGAAGTGCGACGTCCTCAATATAGAACCATTCGGAAGGCCACTCTTCGGATGCCTTCTTCGGTGTGCCGGATAGGTATCCCGTCTCGGCGATGCGCCATATTTCGGCTCCGCCCACTTCAAATATTGATCCCTCATGGTTGCGCGGGACGAGATAGAATAGCTTTCTCCACAATTCAAAATGGGCCTCACAACCCAGGATTAGCTCGCAAAGGGCGACATAACCCGCGATATGCAGGATGGAGGCCGGAGTAAAGTTGTGCAGTTGGAGGCCATACTTCTCTAGAAGCCCTCTGAGGAACGGATGAATTGGAAACCCGATGCCTCCTAGCAGGTAGGGGACGAAACACACCCGTTCCCCCACAGATGGATTAGGGAAATTCTTCGCCTGGGCCTCACCATTGAAGGAGGTCAACCCTGCCCAAACAGGGACCAAATCCGCAGGAGGAAGAAATCCCTCTGTTTGCAGCTTCTCCAGCTGACCATGGGATGCGGAGCACCTCTCCCACTCTCCTTTTTCTGGGCCCCAGGGACGGGAGGAGGAGCTGGGGGCGCTAGCCATGTTGGAGTGGTCTTTCCTACCCGCCTCTAAGGATTTCTCCGCGTGGTGCCAAATGGATCTGAGATCCAATCCCTTTAAATAGACACTCTTCCTCGCCTAGCCGGGGTGTTATCTGCAAAAATACCCTGACCTCTCGCATTCACTTGACACCCGGAAGCTGAAGTTGTTGATACACAGAAGCCGAGGGTACAACATTAAATGGAAGGTCGAATACATCAACTTTGAAGTCATCGGAGGAGGAACCCGCCTTGCAATGTTGAAGACAATCTGCGCGCCGGACACCTCGTCATTGAAGTCTGGTTCGGGGACTACTGAGGGAGTCCTGGACTAAGGGGTCCTCGGGCGTCCGGCCTATTAGCCATGGGCCGGACTGATTGGCTATGAAGATACAAAGATCGAAGACTCTACTTGTGTCCGGATGGGACTCTCCTTGGCGTGGAAGGCAAGCTTGGCGACCGAATATGAAGATTCCTTCCTCTGTAATCGACCTTACGTAACCCTAGATCCCTCCGGTGTCTATATAAACCGGGGGGCTAGGTCCGTAGAGACGAAGACTCATAGCCATAGTCATACAGGCTAGACTTCTAGGGTTTTAGCCATTACGATCTCGTGGTAGATCAACTCTTGTAATACTCATATTTATCAAGATCAATCAAGCAGGAAGTAGGGTATTACCTCCATAGAGAGGGCCCAAACATGGGTAAACATTGTGTCCCCCGCCTCCTGTTACCACCAACCTTAGACGCGCAGTTCGGGACCCCCTATCCAAGATCCGCCAGTTTTTACACTGACACCAAGCCTCTCACGCACCTTCTCGGCAGGCCGATATCTTCCATAATCGGAAACGACGCCGCGCTCCTTTGAATAGCTGCACAAGCTCCTCCATACTTCCTGGAGGGGAGGCGGATGGCCACAAGGCCTTGGAAACACTCAGCATTGCTTGCCGAGCCCACTCGTGCATTTGCGACACCTCTTGCAGCAGATCGCTTGACGATCCGGGCATTTCCTCTAAGGGGCGGCCAGTCAACATACCTACAGACATAAATCTGTCAGTTCATTTCCTTGCCGAGTTACACAGAGGTAAGTTCAAAAGCATACTGAATATGCCGCCTCATAGCCTCTTATTTTCCTTCATGGAGTCAGTTAGCTGGGCTCGAACATCTTTCAGTTCTTCGCCCAACAGGGTGTTGGAATCCTGCAACTTGTTTTTTTCCTCCCTCACCTGTGTCAGTACACGTTCGCACGCGACCAGTAGTCTTTTGGCTTCTTGTTCACCCGCTTGCGCGACCTTCAGCTCCTCCTTCAGTTGCTCTGATGATCCTGCCATGAGATATGCAACAGTGTTAGCATTGCTGGTATATGATTATATTTTCTCGATGGAGAGGAACATTACCAGGGGAGACCTTCTTGGATTTCTCCAGTTCAGCGGTAGCAGCAGTTAGCTGGGTCCAGCACTTTTCTAGTTCTTGTGACAGCAGGTTGTTCTTCTCTGTAAGCACCTCGTTATACAATGATCCTTAAATCAGTTGTATCAACAGCTTCAAGTCTCGGGGCTACTGGTATATAATTATCAGATTTGTACAATGTGAACTGACCCGCATATCTTTCAAATGCTGGTCTGTGGCTCTGGTAAGCCTGTCTCGAGCAGCTCGGATGTATGCATCAGCCAAGCTAAAGGCATTGAATGCCTCTTTTGTAAAGCCGAGGTCGCGAAGAGAGGCCCTTCGGCATCGATGATTCATGGCACTCTCCACTTCCGAGTTTGTGACGGATACATCATCCGAATCCTCTGCCAAAGGACAATCCAGCGTCACTCCCGTATCAGCCCTTGCCTTTACGGCATGGTCTGGAACCTGACTGTTGGGAGCGTTACCAGCAGGATCCCTGGACATAGTCCGGCGAACGCTCTTCCTGATAAGACACAATGGACAATGTCATAGTTGGATGTGACTACCAAGGGGCATGTTCACAAAGCCATACCTCTTTGATGAAGGCTCGGTCGTGTCTTCGTTTGCCCTCCTCTTCGAAGGATTGCTCGGTATGGGCGCCGCTCTCTTTGGAGTCGCCTCTGGTGCAGCACGGACCATCGAGCGCCTCCCCTTTGGAGCACGAGACAGTGCGATGGGTGAGGCAGAATGAGGAAGCTCTTTCGGAGGAGGTGTCTCTTGATTACTTACATGTGAGGCAGGAAGGAGGCCGGGATAGTCGGCTATAACGGCCACTTCTGTGCCATCATAGCTCGCCTGGTAAAATAATCCCTCCTCAAGCTCTACAAATATGTTCGGATCCTCTTCGAATCCGGGGTCAAGATCCCGGTTATGGTCCTCCGGCTGTGGAGCAGGGTTGTAGATCCCCTCGATGACCTTCCGCCATTCCTGTTACAAATGGACGGGTTCGTATCAATTAAAAAGTGACTCAGGGAAAGGATTGAGTAAGGTGATGGGACTAAAACTCACCCAGCTGGGAGGATTGTACATGGAAAATCCCTCTCGGCGCTTAAGGCGAGCGAACTCCTCCTTCTCCCCTTTATACAGATCGGCTAGTATTGCATCCAGGGTGGTGAGGGAATCCGGACCCTTTCGTCCACAGCATGAGGCGTCATCTTCCCCGTTGAACTGCCACATAGGGAGCCCCCTATATTGGAGCGGCTGAACCCCTCGTGCTATGGAAGTGGCCATTACCTCGATTATTGATAATCCGGACTGGGCGAGCGTCTTGATCTTGCCCATCAATTGGCAGACTTCCATGCTATCTTCCTCCTCGAGGCTCCGAGGGCGCCAGTTGTGGCGTTTCTTCAATGGAGCGCTTGAAAATTTGGGAAGACCCATTCGGACTGGGTCAGGGAGAGCGACGTCCTCAATATAGAACCATTTGGAAGGCCACTCTTCGGACGCCTTCTTCGGCATGCCGGACAGGTATCTGGTCCTGGCTATGCGCCATACCTCGGCACCGCCCACTTCAAATATCGATCCCTCTTGGTTGCGAGGCACAAGGCAGAATAGTTTCCTCCGTAACTCAAAATGGGCCTCACTGATAACCCACAAGTATAGGGGATCGTAACAGTTTTCGAGGGTAGAGTATTCAACCCAAATTTATTGATTTGACACAAGGGGAGCCAAAGAAAATTCTCAAGTATTAGTAGCTGAGTTATCAATTCAACCGCACCTGGATAACTTAGTATATGCAGCAAAGTATTTAGTAGCAAAGTAGTATGGAAGTAATGGTAATAGTGGCAAAAGTAATGATAGCAGTTTTGTAGTAGTTGAAACAGTAGCAACGGTAAAGTAAATAAGCAAAGCACAATATATGAAAAGCTCGTAGGCATTGGATCAGTGATGGATAATTATGTCGGATGCGATTCCTCATGTAATAGTTATAACATAGGGTGACACGGAACTAGCTCCAGTTCATCAATGTAATGTAGGCATGTATTCCAAATATAGTCATACGTACTTATGGAAAAGAACTTGCATGGCATCTTTGTCCTACCCTCCCGTGGCAGCAGGGTCCTAATGGAAACAAAGGGATATTAAGGCCTCCGTTTAATAGAGTACCGGACCAAAACATTAGCACTTAGTGAATACATGAACTCCTCAAACTACGGTCATCACCGAGAAGTATCCTGATTATTGTCACTTCGGGGTTGTCGGGTCATAACACATAATAGGTGACTATAGACTTGCAAGATAGGATCAAGAACTCACATATATTCATGAAAACATAATAGGTTCAAATCTGAAATCATGGCACTCGGTCCCTAGTGACAAGCATTAAGCATAGCAAAATGATAGCAACATCAATCTCAGAACATAGTGGATACTAGGGATAAAACCCTAACAAAACTAACTTGATAACATGGTAAATCTCATCCAACCCATCACCGTCCAGCAAGCCTACGATGGAATTACTCACGCACGGCGGTCAGCATCATGAAATTGGTGATGGAGGATGGTTGATGATGATGACGACGACGAATCCCCCTCTCCGGAGCCCCGAACGGACTCCAGATCAGCCCTCCCGAGAGAGATTAGGGCTTGGCGGCGGCTCCATATCGTAAAACGCGATGAAACTTTCTCTCTGTTTTTTCTCTATGAAAGAAAATATGTGGAGTTGGAGTTGAGGTCAGTGGACGTCCAGGGGGGCCATGAGGCAGGGGGCGCGCCCCCACCCTCGTGGACAGGGTGTGGGCCTCCTGACGCTATTTCTTTCGCCAGTATTTTTTATTAATTCTGAAAAGTTGCTCCGTGGATTTTCAGGTCATTCCGAGTTTATTTCTGCACAAAAATAACACCATGGCAGTTCTGCTGAAAACAGCGTCAGTCCGGGTTAGTTTCATTCAAATCATGCAAGTTAGAGTCCAAAACAAGGGCAAAAGTGTTTGGAAAAGTAGATACGACGGAGACATATCAACTCCCCCAATCTTAAACCTTTGCTTGTCCTCAAGCAATCTAGTTGAAAAACTGAAAGTGATAAAGAAAAACTTTTACAAACTCTGTTTGCTCTTGCTGTTGTAAATATGTAAAGCCAGCATTCAAGTTTTCAGCAAAGATTATGAACTAACCATATTCACAATAACCCTTAGGTCTCATGTTTACTCATATCAATGGCATAATCAGCTAGCGAGCAATAATAATAAATCCCGGATGACAACACTTTCTCAAAACAATCATAATATGATATAACAAGATGGTATCTCGCTAGCCCTTTCTGAGACCGCAAAACATAAATGCAGAGCACCTTTAAAGATCAAGGACTGGCTAAACATTGTAATTCATGGTAAAAGAGATCCAGTCAAGTCATACCCAATATAAACTAAAATAGTAATGCATCCAAATGACAGCGGTGCTCTCCAGCGGGTGCTTTTTAATAAGAAGGTGATGACTCGACATGAAAGTAAATAGATAGGACCTTCGCAGAGGGAAGCAGGGATTTGTAGAGGTGCTAGAGCTCGATCTTGAAATAGAGATAAATAACATTTTGAGCGGTATACTTTCACTGTCAACATAACACTGTGAGATCTCGATATCTTCCATGCTACACACATTATAGGCGGTTCCCAAACAGAATGGTAAAGTTTATACTCCCCCACCACTAACAAGCATCAATCCATGGCTTGCCCGAAACAACGGGTGCCTCCTACTAGCAACAATCCTAGGGGAGTTTTGTTTAATTATTTTGATTTGATTTGATCTTTTGATCATGGGACTGGGCATCCCGGTTACCAGCCATTTTCTCGTGAATGAGGAGAGGAGTCCACTCCTCATGAGAATAACCCACCTAGCATGGAAGATACAGACAGCCCTACTAGATACATGAGCTGCTCGAGCATACAAAACAGAATTTCATTTGAAGGTTTGGAGTATGGCACATACAAATTTACTTGGAACGGCAGGCAAATGCCGCATATAGGAAGGTATGGTGGACTCATATGGCATAACTTTGGAGTTTACGGAGTTTGGATGCACAAGCAGTATTCCCGCTTAGTACAGGTGAAGGCTAGCAGAAGACTGGGAAGCGACCAACTGAGAGAGCGACAACAGTCATGAACATGCATTAAAATTAATCAACACCGAGTGCAAGCATGAGTAGGATATAATCCACCATGAACATAAGTATCGTGAAGGCTATGTTGATTTTTTTCAACTACATGCGTGAACATGTGCCAAGTCAAGTCACTCGAATCACTCAAAGGAGGATACCACCCTATCATACCACATCACAACCATTTTAATAGCATGTTGGCACGCAAGGGAAGCCATTATAAGCTCCTAGCTAATTAAGCATGGCATAAGCAACTATAATCTCTAATTGTCATTGCAAACATGTTTATTCATAATAGGCTGAATCAGGAATGATGAACTAATCATATTTACAAAAACAAGACAGGTCGATTTCATACCAGCTTCTCTCATCTCAATCAGTCCATCATATATCGTCATTATTGCCTTTCACTTGCACGACCGAACGGTGTGTATAATAATAATAGCACACGTCCATTGGACTAAGCTGGAATCTGCAAGCATTGAATTCAAGGGAGAAGACAAGGTAATATGGGCTCTTGGTTAAATCAACAATCATGCATATGAGAGCCACTAAACATTTTCATTATGGTCTTCTCCTCTCGACCCCAAACAAAAGAAAAAAAATAAAACTATTTACACGGGAAAGCTCCCAACAAGCAAAAGAAGAATGAGAAATCTTTTTGGGTTTTCTTTTAATTAGTACTACAAGCATGGAAATTAAACTAACTAATTTTTTTGGTTTTTCTTAAGGTTTATCAAACACACAAGAAGAAAACTAGAAAAAGAAATTAAACTAGCATGGATAGTACAATGAAAAAGTATGAACACCGACAACTAGAATAGTGTGTGAACATGAATGTAATGTCGGTGAGAAATACGTACTCCCCCAAGCTTAGGCTTTTGGCCTAAGTTGGTCTATGCCCATGGACCGCGGCTACTCTCCCCGGTGTACTGAGGAGTGTCATCGTACTGCCACTGGCTGGTGATCTGCTCCGGATCCCACTCATAAGATGATGGACGATAGGGATCCAGTGGTGGTTCCGGCTCAGGCTCTGGAGCTGATGTCTGGCCTCGGTGCGTGTAAACGGCCGCCGGCAAGACGAGGTAATGGCCTGAAGTTAAATCAAGCAAAGAGGGCGCAGGCAAGATAATAATCACATTGTGTTTCTTATTAAATCTCAAATTGTACAGAAGCATCTTATCATCATTGTTAACAATAAACTCATGTGCTACCATGCTTTTATAATCTACAAAAGTAGGGGGCAGCAGTTTTTCCTCTTTCTCATAATGCCTAATAGGTATCTCGAAGTGTTTAGCAAGGCATGCAGCATAGATACGATGATAAACCGGCGGATCTCGGGTAGGGGGTCCCAAACTGTGCGTCTAGGCGGATGGTAACAGGAGACAAGGGACATGATGTTTTTACCCAGGTTCGGGCCCTCTCGATGGAGGTAAAACCCTACTCCTCCTTGATTAATATTGATGATATGGGTAGTACAAGAGTAGATCTACCACGAGATCAAGGAGGCTAAACCCTACAAGCTAGCCTATGGTATGATTGTTGTATGATGGAGTTGTCCTACGGACTAGAACCCTCCGGTTTATATAGACACCGGATAGGGTTAGGGTTACACAGAGTCAGTTACAATGGTAGGAGATCTTGAATATCCGCATCGCCAAGCTTGCCTTCCATGCCAAGGAAAGTCCCATCCGGACACGGGACGAAGTCTTCAATCTTGTATCTTCATAGTCCTGGAGTCCGGCTGAAGGTATAGTCCGGCTACCCGAACACCCCCTAATCCAGGACTCCCTCAGTAGCCCCTGAACCAGGCTTCAATGACGACGAGTCCGGCGCGCAGATTATCTTCGGCATTGCAAGGCGGGTTCCTCCTCCAAGTTCTTCAAGAAGATTTTAAACACCAAGGATAGTGTCCGGCTCTGCAAAATAAGTTTACACATATTGCCATAGAGAGAAAATATTAACACAAATCTAATCTGCTGACGTATTCCGCGGCGTGACATCACACTACGGCCAAGTCCTTTACTCGAATCGTTTTTACTTTTCCGCCTTAGCATGTTTTGCGAGGCGGTTTCCTTGGCACGTCTTGTCAAAGCAGAGATCCTGTGCCCCCTTTTACGGGATTCTCATCAATACGGACGTGGGTAACCCAACCGTGCCATTTATCACGGCGCTTGGGAGGCAAGCGAGTTTTACTAGGCTGGTGGGGACGCACAACCGCATCCGCCCATATAAGGGGATAAGGATCCACCTTTTTACCTACGCCTTCTTCCTCCTTTGCCTACCCATCTCCTGCGTGCTCGAGCTCCAGCACCCAAGCCCGCACTTCCCACCTCAACCTTCTCCAGCCATGTCCGGAGCGGGAGGCAAGTGGATGGTCTCCTCCGTCACGGTGGGCCATGTTAAGAAGCTAAGGAAGGCCAGATACTTGTCCAAGGACATCGCGCACCGGCTTCCCGAGGCAGGGCAGCTTCTCCCCACCCCAAGGCCCCATGAGAGGGTAGTATTCCTTCCCCACTTCCTCCGCGGACTGGGTTTTCCACTCCACCCATTTGTCCGGGGGCTCATGTTCTACTACGGCCTGGATTTCCACGATCTGGCCCTGAACTTCGTCCTCAACATCTCGGCGTTTATCGTCGTGTGCGAGGCTTTCCTCCGCATCCGCCCCCATTTCGGCCTCTGGCTCAAGACCTTCAACGTCAAGCCCAAGGTGGTGCACGGCAGCTAGGCTGAGTGCGGAGGCGCCATGGCGGGCAAGATGGTCAACGTCCTATGGCTCGAGGGCTCCTTCGTGGAGACCTTGAAGGGGTGGCAATCATGGTGGTTTTACATCACCGAGCCGCGCGATCCGAAATGGATCGCAGCCCCCGAGTTCTGATCCAGACCCCCCATGCGGCTTATGTCCTGGAAAGAGACGGTCCTGTCATGGGGCGACGAAAAAGAGGTGACCGGACTGCAGACATGCATCCAGTCCCTGGTAGGCAAGCCGATCAAGCTTGTCAATGTAGTCCAGGTTATGCTCGTCCGCCGGATCCTCCCGTGTCAACAACGGGACTTCAATCTGTGGGAGTTCGACCCGGCGCGGCACCAAACCCTTAACAGGCTCTTCGACACGATGTATGAAGATGTCTGGAAGGTGCTAACCAAAGGCGCCGAGGCTCCCACATCCGCTTCCGAGGACCACGGATACAGCTCGCAGCGTCACGCTAGCGAGGTAAGCTATTTTCACCTTTTACAGGATGGTAAGTTTTTTCATAGTTTGACTCTATGCGGGATCTAAACTCCCTCACCTTTGACAGGCTTGGCAGGCGCAGTACGGATCGATTAACTGTCCGGCTCCCTTGCCCGAAGACCTAGCCCCTGCTCTCCTAGTGAAGCTGCTGGTTCCGGCACCTTATGTGGTGCCGGAGAAGAAGGCCAAGAAGAAGAAGGCCATGGGGACTCGAAAGAGTGCCCGTAATGTGGTGGTGTCGGACTCGTCATCCGACGAGTCCAAGACGCTCTCCTCCCGTGAGAACGAGGAGGAAGAAGAAAACTCTCCCCCTCCAGCGGGGGGAGGAAAGAAAAGGAAGGCCGCCCCAACGGGGGAGGCCGAAGGGTCCAGGAAGAGGAAGACCCCTCCACCGAACTACTCCCCCGATGCCGAAGAGGACGAAGAGGAGTGGCCAGATAGGGCCAAGCGTCCGGCGAAATTGTAAGTATTCGGATATCAGAGTAACTCATGACTTTCCTTTGTTGCACAGCTTTCCCTAACGTCGAACATAATTATGCAGCCCGCCCCGGGCCGAACTCAACGAGTCGTCGAGCGGCTCCCTAGACTCATCGGACGTGAACTCAGTTCCGCCCGCTGTCTCCCCCCGTGCTGCGGACGACGCCGAAGTGGCATCGCAACGAGCTCCGGGGCAGGAGGAGGTGGTCCTGGAGGAGCCGCAAGGCGACCTCCCGGACCCCAGGAGTAAAGGGGGCAAGACCCCACAGGGCTCCAAGTCCGGCTTTGAGCCGGACACCGCGCTGGAATCTTCAACAGTTCCGGACCGCGGTAGGCGAACTCCTTCCAAGAGGAGCAAGCCTTCTGAGCCGGCGGCCTCCGTCCAACCGGAGGTGCCGGACAACCTGCTGGAGGTGCTTGACGGCGCCTCCATCGACGAGGAGCACCGTACTATTATGAGTATGGTGATCCAGAAGGTTCAGTCTGCCAAGAGCGGTCTGAACAAAGCTTGCGCTAGCCTTCTAACAGGCTTCGAGGTAAGTAAAAAATATGTAAGAATATAACCGCATAGACAGTAGCCCCTGATGCTCTGTTTGGCGTTCAGAAAGAAAAGCCGAATAAAGGATCTATTAAATTTCGCAGGAGTCTAACAGCAAAGAGTCAATATGCGTATGCAGGCTTCGCTACTAGCCACCGCCGCACTGACTGCGAAGGTGGGTGCCCTTAAACAGGGACTCGAGCGGACCAAGCAAGAGCTCGGCCTTGCCAAGCGGCAGCTCGAGGAGAAAGAAGGTAAGAAATACCTTACAGAAAAAGTGCCTATAGAAAGACGTGATTGCAAAAAATAACAGGATTGTACTGCTTATTGTAGGGGCCACGACTGAGGTGGCGACCCTCAAGCAGGCGTTGTCCGAGGCCAAAAGGAAGCCGCCGCGGAGCGCACCGAGCGAGAGAAACTTGAGGCCCAGGTCGGCGAGGTGCAGCAAGAGCTTCAGGCTCTCATGAAAAAACATGAGAGTTTGGAGCTTGAGTCAAAGACGCAAGCATCCGAGCTCGCGGCGGCCCTTGAGACTGCCAAGTCTGCCAAGGCCGAAGCCCAAAAGGCCCTCCAAGAGTTGGAGGAGATGAAAAAGATAGCAACGGGTAAGGCATTCTTTATGCAAAGCAAAAACATAAAAGTAAACTACTTGTTACTTACCCGAATCCGGAGCTCTCCAGGGGCATTCGCAGATCTTCCCCGTAGCGTATCCGACGCTGCCGCATTCTACGGAGCTGAAGAGGGCAGCTCGACGGAGAAGGTGTTCTGGTCTCAGTATGCTGAGGCCGGCCACCCTGTGCCCTTGAGCGACCAGCTGAAACAGCTGGTCGAACTCCACAAGGCGGCCGAACAGGCCATGAAGGGCTTCATAGTTCGGCTGTGGCCCGGAGAGGCCCTGACTGGGAGCTACTTTGGGCTGGTGCGGCGGCTAGTGGAGGCCTGTCCAAGGCTCGATGTCATCAAGCGCTCCGTCTGCATCGAAGGTGCCCGTAGGGCCCTTGCCCGTGCAAAGCTGCACTGGGGTAAGCTGGACGGTGAGAAGCTTGTGAGGGACGGGCCGCCGCCGGGGAAGGAGCATCGCAAGCCCGAGAATTACTATAAGGATGTTCTTGCGGGTGCCCGCCTTGTGGCGGATGAATGTACCAAGGATGTAATTTTTGAATGAACTCGCTCGTGTTTATCATGTGCGCTGAAAACTTGTTCATATGCGCTAAGCAATGCTTGTTGAATTTAAAATATTACTTTTTGTGTGGCCGTTTATCAAAAAAATGAGAGATGGCCAGTCGTCGGCTTCTGCCCCCGTGCCACTAGTGCTGGGGTGTTCGGGATAAACCTGAGCGCTATTTTTCCCATAGTTGGGTCCTTCGAGGGAGGCGCTCAGCACAACGAACCAGGCAATCGGACTATAATGCTTGAACACTCTCACTTAGCCATAGAACTCTATAATTTTAAATTTCAGCGAAGCCCCTAGTTCGGAAGACTGAGTTCGGGGCGCTATCCACGCCTTGGCCGGACAAAGCCGGCTCCTCGCTCGAAGCGGCATAAGCCTTTAGGGACTCGAAAATCCTCTCGAACAGCGACCGGTCTCTCACCCCATCATGACAGTCAGTTTTAGCTTTCTCCACTGAGGTGCTTAACCCAGCTCAACTGGGGCACAATCGCAGTGGTTCTCCTAGTGCTACCTTAGCCGATATAGCGGAACGTAAGGCACCAAAACATAGGAGCCGGGCAAACCCAACTATTGACCCAAATCATGATTCAGAGCCGATGCATATAGTGCTATAAGTTCGGGGTGCCGCACTTGTGGAAGTGTACGGGCTTCTCACACCATATTGAGGGGTACTGAAGCCCCTGGCGTGTTTGCCGTACCATGGTGTACGGGTGCAACATGTTATTTAATAAACATATATATGAAAAGAGGATAATGCAAAAAAATAGACAAAAAGCTATGCATTGTTTATAGAAAGGCTGCTATCAAAGCCGAATTATACAAGTAGTGCGATAAGCAAAAGGTATTGGACTATTTAACATGTCCTTGCCAGGGGTAGGCCGTGGAATTGTATGCCAAAATAGGTTTACTGCTCGTAACAAAGACCACCTGGGAGTTCCATAATGCGGCATGGTTTGTCTGCTTCCCTGGGTCTTGCATCGTTTGTGCGGCAGTTGAATGCCGAACTGGTCGTTCGAAGTATGGAGTCCTGAAAGTAAGAGAAAATTAAAAAAACAATCGGCAGCCCCTAGTACGTTTTAAGCAGTATTTTGGGCTTGCCGTTATTGTGCCCCTTCCCCTGCGCCCATGGTATTTCAAGAGCGTAGTTATGTACGCGAGGCACTGGTTTCGCTATGTCGCGAGGGCTGGGGTTGGGGCCGCATTGCTACGCCTGCTCAGAACATGCCAGGCGGTCTTGTTGTAGGTTACTCCGGGCGCACTTGGCAGTGTCTCGCTTTTTAACGGCCGGACCGGAGAATTGCCTAAGAAGGTTGCTTTGTACTTCCGCTACGAGAGCCGCCGTGTGCTCCTCCGTACGGAGGGAGCGTTCGGTGTTTCCGTTGATCGTAATTACTCCTCGAGGGCCTGGCATCTTGAGCTTGAGATATGCGTAGTGCGGCACCGCATTGAACTTTGCAAATGCGGTTCGCCCGAGTAGGGTGTGATAGCCACTACGAAACGGGACTATATCGAAGATTAACTCTTCGCTTCGGAAATTGTCCGGAGATCCGAAGACCACTTCAAGTGTTACTAAGCCTGTACAGTTGGCCTCTACACCTGGTATAATGCCTTTAAAGGTCGTTTTTGTGGGCTTAATCCTTGAGGGATCTATGCCCATTTTCCGCACTGTATCCTGGTAAAGCAGGTTCAGGCTACTTCCGCCGTCCATGAGGACTCTTGTGAGATGAAATCCGTCGATAATTGGGTCGAGGACCAATGCGGCGAAGCTGCCATGATGGATGCTAGTGGGGTGGTCCTTTCGATCAAAAGTGATCGGGCAGGAGGACCATGGGTTGAACTTTGGGGCGACCGGCTCCATCGCGTATACGTCCCGTACCGCACACTTCCACTCCCTCTTGGGAATGTGGGTTGCGTATATCATGTTCACCGTCCGCACTTGTGGGGGAAAACCCTTCTGTCCATTGTTGGTCGGCGGCCTGGGATCCTCCTCGTCATCGCTATGCAGCCCCTTGTCTTTATTTTCGGCTCTTAGCTTGCCTGCCTGCTTGAACACCCAACAATCCCTGTTGGTGTGATTGGCTGGCCTTTCGGGGGTGCCATGTATCTGGCACAAGCGGTCGAGTATTCGGTCCAAACTGGACGGGCCCAGAGTATTCTTTTTGAATGGCTTTTTCCGCTGACCGGATTTATAGCCTCTGAATCCGGCATTAACTGCCGTGTCTTCGTTGCTGTCGCTGCTAACGCGGCGCTTTTGCTTATTCCAACGTGTCCTGCCACTTTTGTCCTTGGTATCCGAATTTCCAGGGTTCTTTGCTAAGTTGTTACTGCGAGCTAGCCAGCTGTCTTCTCCCGCGCAAAAGCGGGTCATGAGTGTCGTGAGGGCTGCCATGGACTTTGGCTTTTCCTGTCCCAAGTGCCGGGCAAGCCACTCATCGCGGATATTATGTTTGAAGGCTGCTAGGGCCTCTGTGTCTGGACAGACGACTATCTGGTTTTTCTTTGTTAGGAACCGTGTCCAGAATTGCCTGGCCGATTCCTCTGGCTGCTGAATTATGTGGCTTAAGTCATCGGCATCTGGTGGTTGCACAAAAGTGCCCTGGAAGTTGTCAAGGAATGCGGCTTCTAGGTCCTCCCAAGAACCGATTGAGTCTGCTGGCAAGCTGTTAAGCCAATGCCGGGCCGGTCCTTTAAGTTTGAGCGGGAGGTATTTGATGGCGTGAAGATCATCGCCGCGGGCCATGTGGATGCGAAGGAGATAATCCTCAATCCATACCGCAGGATCTGTTGTTCCATCATATGATTCGATGTTTATGGGTTTGAAACCCTCTAGGATTTTATGATCCATTACTTCATCTATGAAGCATAGTGGGTGTGCGGCGCCTCTATACTAGGCTATATCACGACGCAGCTCGAAGGAGCTATGTTTGTTGTGTTTGGCCTGGCCGGAATTGTTGTATCCGGAATGAAGATCACCGTCACGTGCCGTGGGGCGCCTGCGCGATCCGTAGATCGAACTTGTTTGTCTTGCATTGTCCTCCAGTACGTCTCGCAGGTCTGGCGCATTTTCCCGTGCCTTGGTTGAACGGCGCCGGGGCATGGATTGGGTGGAGGGCCGAGAGGTCTCTCTGTCGTGGCCGCGGGGTGGCCGGTCGGCCATGTCGTGCACTGGTGATGTAGGTCCTTCCTCCTCTGATCGGGGTAGCAGCCTGCTCTTTGGGTAATTCTTGGAGGGGCGTTCGAGTTCATACACTTCGGCCGCAAGGACTTCAGTCCATCTATCAGCTAGCAAATCTTGATCAGCTCTAAGTTGTTGCTGCTTTTTCTTGAGGCTGCTTGCCGTGGCTAAAAGCCTGCGTTTGAAACGCTCTTGTTCGGCGGGGTCTGATGGTACGACGAATTCGTCGTCGCCGAGGCTTGCCTCATCTTCGGAGGGAGGCATATAGTTATCATCCTCAACCTCTCGGTCTGCCGCTCTCTCATGAGGGCTGGCTTCTCTATCTTCCTGTGCCGAATCTTGCTGTAGGGGGTGTTCTTCAGCGCTATTCGGGGTAGTATTATCTCCCGTGCTGGAATCACCATTTTTGCTTTGGCGGGATTTAGAGCGGCGCCGCTGACGCTGGCGCTTTGGTTGTTTCTTGGAGGTGTCATCCTCCGCTGTTCCATCGCCATCTCCATCTTTTGGAGTATCCACCATGTATATATCATATGACAAGGTGGCCTTCCAGCGCCCTACAGGTGCTGGTTCCTGTTCGTCTCCTGCATCGTCATCCATTCCGTCGATGTCTTCGGAGTCGAAGTCAAGCATGTCGGTTAAATCGTCGACGGTGGCTACAAAGTGGGTGGTGGGTGGGCTTTGAATTTCTTCATCGTTCTCATTCCATCCTTGCTGACCGTAGTCCGGCCATGTCTCTCCTGATAAAGAGAGAGACTTGAGTGAGTTCAGGATGTCGCCGAAGGGCGAGTGCTGAAAGATGTCCGCGGCGGTGAACTCCATTATCGGCGCCCAATCGGATTCGATCGGCCGGGGCGCGGGGGGTTCGGAGTCCGGAGAGGAGTCCGGATCCTCGGAGTCACGGGTCATGCGGAGTACGGGGCTGGCGTTCGGCTCGATTGCCTTTGAGATCGCAGCCCCCGAGGTGACGTCCAACCGCTCATCCTTGATTGGCGCAGCAGGCTCCGAATTAAGGGTCGGAACCAGCGCGTTTGCGGCCTCCAGGGCACTGTTCGGCGGTAGAGCTAGATCATGCCCCTCGAGATAGTGCGGGGCACGCTTGGCTGTGGCTCGAATCCGTCGAAGATCAAATCTCCGCGGATGTCCGCCGTGTAGTTTAGGCTTCCAAACCTGACCTGATGGCCAAGGGCGTAGCTTTCGATCTGCTCCAAGTGGCCAAGCGAATTGGCCCGCAGTGCGAAGCCGCCGAAGACGAAGATCTGTCCGGGGAGAAAAGTCTCACCCTGGACCGCATCATTGTCGATGATCAGAGGAGCCATTGGGCCTAAAAGTGACGACATAGAGGAACTCTCAATGAAAGCACCAATGTCGGTGTCAAAACCGGCGGACCTCCGGTAGGGGGTCCCGAACTGTGCGTCTAGGCGGATGGTAACAGGAGACAAGGGACACGATGTTTTTACCCAGGTTTGGGCCCTCTCAATGGAGGTAAAACCCTACTCCTGCTTGATTGATATTGATGATATGGGTAGTACAAGAGTAGATCTACCACGAGATCAAGGAGGCTAAACCCTAGAAGCTAGCCTATGGTATGATTGTTGTACGATGGAGTTTTCCTACGGACTAGAACCCTCCGGTTTATATAGACACCGGATAGGGTTAGGGTTACACAGAGTCGGTTACAATGGTAGGAGATCTTGAATATCCACATCGCCAAGCTTGCCTTCCATGCCAAGGAAAGTCCCATCCGGACACGGGACGAAGTCTTCAATCTTGTATCTTCATAGTCCTGGAGTCCGGCTGAAGGTATAGTCCGGCTACCCGAACACCCCCTAATCCAGGACTCCCTCAAGGGGGCAGCAGTTTTTCCTCTTTCTCATAATGCCTAATAGGTATCTCGAAGTGTTTAGCAAGGCGTGCAGCATAGATACCTCCAAAGATGGGGCCCTTTGTACGGTTAAGACTTAACCGTTTAGCAATAATAGCACCCATACTAGTAGAGTTGTCACGAAATAAAGCATGGAACAAAATAATAATATAAGGAACACTGAGGTTTCCACAGTTTCCGCGACCAATTAAGCATCGACTAGCAAATATGGCAAAGTAGCGTAAAACAGGAAAATGTATGCTAGTTATTCTTGCATCGGAAACCTTCCTCGATTCCCCTACAGTAATAGTATCAATAAAACCATGCACATCTTTATGATGTGGTTCCTCTAAGATGCCCTCAAAGGGTATTCTGCAAACCACGCAAAAATTACGTAAAGACATCTCCCTAGCCTCATCATATAAATGAAAAGCTATTGAAGGAGGTGAATTCTTAGGATAATAGTAGAAGTTTTGCACGAAAGTATTGGTGAGTAAGAGATGCTGTTCGATCCGGTCGTGGAGGAAGTCGGTGAGGCCCGCATTATCAGCCAAAGAATAGAAGTCTTCATAAATCACGGCTGCTCTCAAGAAATTATCACAAGGCCACTCACACGGCCTTACTTCCGCTACGCGAGGAAGATTATACTTGAACTTTTCTTTCTCGTTAGCTTGTTTGTCCTTGGAGCCTTGGCTAGAAGAGCCCCTCAAAAATCTCTTCATCATTTTCTGAAAATTTCTAAAAAATTTAGTGACTCAAAATAAAAGTGAATCAAACTCAATAGGATTGATAGCAACTACTCCCACAAGTGCCTAGAGCCTATATCATGCATTAGAATTACTTGGGACCTCATAACTTTGACATGCAAGCTCAAGAATAGGGTCACCTAGGCAGCAAAAATTTGTAATGAATAAAGCACTAGAACAAAAACTAATTGGACCATTGGAGGAGTCACATACCAAGGAACGATCTCCCAAAGCAGTCTTGTGAATGGAGCTTTGAGCAAGGAGATCGAAAATCGCAGCAAAATGAGCTAGAACTCATGCTTGAGCTGGATGGTGATTTTTTGGGAGGAAGATGAAGTGTGTGGGTGCAGGAATAAGTGGAGGGGGGCCACTGTGGGCCCACGAGGCAGGGGGCATGCCCTGGACCCTCGTGGCCAGGTGCTTTCCCCCCCCCCCCCCCGATGTGTTCTCAGTGCCAAAAATTCTCAAATATTCCAGAAAAAATCATATTAAATTGGCAGGGCATTTGGAGAACTTTTATTTTCGGGATATTTTTTATTGCATGGATAATTCAGAAAACAGATAGAAAATACTATTTTTTACTTTATTCAATCTAAATAACAGAAAGTAAAAGGGGGGTACAGAAGGTTGTGCCTTCTAGTTTCATCCATCTCATGCTCATCAAAAGGAATCCACTAACAAGGTTGATCAAGTCTTTGTAACGAACTCATTCCGAATAACATGGAACCGGAGAAAATTTCGAATAACACTAGGTTACCTTAATGGGGATATGCACATCCCCAATAATAAGAATATCATATTTCTTCTTGACAGTAGGAAGAGGAAATTCAAAACCTCCAATAATGATAGTTGGAATTTTTCCAATAGAATTGATGCTAAGAAATTGAGGTTGTTTCCTCGGAAAGTGAACCGTATGCTCATTACCATTAACATGAAAAGTGACATTGCCTTTGTTGCAATCAATAACAGCCCCTGTGGTATTCAAAAAGTGTCTACCAAGGATAATCGACATACTATCGTCCTCGGGAATATCAATAATAACAAAGTTCGTTAAGATAGTAACGTTTGCAACCACAACAGGCACATCCTCACAAATACCGACAGGTATAGCAGTTGATTTATCAGCCATTTGCAAAGATATTTCAGTAGGTGTCAACTTATTCAATTCAATTCTAGGATATAAAGAGAGAGGCATAACACTAACACCGGCTCCAAGATCACATAAAGCAGTTTTAACATAGTTTCTTTTAATGGAGCATGGTATAGTTGGTACTCCTGGATCTCCAAGTTTCTTTGCTATTCCACCTTTAAAAGTATAATTAGCAAGCATGATGGAAATTTCAGCTTCTGGTATCTTTCTTTTATTTGTAATAATATCCTTCATGTATTTAGCATAAGGATTTACTTTAAGCATATCAGTTAAGCACATACGTAAGAAGATAGGTCTAATCATTTCAGCAAAGCGCTCAAAATCCTCATCATCCCTTTTCTTGGATGGCTTAGGAGGAAAAGGCATGGGTTTTTGGACCCATGTTTCTCTTTCTTTACCGTGCTTCCTAGCAACAAAATCTTTCTTATCATAACGTTGATTCTTTGATTGTGGGTTATGAAGATCAATAGCAGGTTCAATTTATACATCATTATTATTGCTAGGTTGAGCATCAACATGAACATTATCATTAGGTCCATGTTCATCACCAGATTGTGTTTCAGCATCAGAAATAGAAATATCATTGGGATTCTCAGGTGTGTCTACAATAGGTTCACTAGAAGCATGCAAAGTCCTATCATTTTTATTTTTCTTCTTTTTAAAGGACTAGGTGTGTCTACATTATTTCTCTGAGAATCTTGCTCAATTCTCTTAGGGTGGCCTTCAGGATACAAAGGTTCCTGAGTCATTCTACCAGTTCTAGTATCCACTCTAACAGAAAAATCATGTTGATTATTTAATTCATCGAGCAAATCACTTTGAGCTTTAAGTACTTGCTCTGCTTGAGTGGTAACCATAGAAGCATATTTGCTAATGAGTTTAAGTTCACCTTTAACTCTAGCCATATAATCACTCAAGCGTCCAATCATGTAAGCATTACTCTTTAATTCTCTACCAACATAAGCATTGAAATTTTCTTGTCTAGCCATAAAGTCATCAAATTCATCCAAACATTGGCTAGGAAACTTAGTAGACGGGATTTCAACCTTATCATATATATAGAGAGAATTTACCTTTACTACCTGTGTCGGGTTATCAAGACCATGTGTTTCTTCGGTAGGTGGTAAATTAAGACCATGTATTTCTTCAACGGGAGGTAAATTCTTAACATCTTCAGCTTTAATACCTTTTTCTTTCATAGATTTCTTTGCCTCTTGCATATCTTCAGGACTGAGGAATAGAACACCTCTTTTCTTCAGAGTAGGTTTAGGAATTGGCTCAGGAGTTGGCTCAATTGGCTCAGGAATTGGCTCAGGAAGAGTCCAATTATTTTCATTAGTCAACATATTATTCAATAGCAATTCAGCTTGATCGACTGTTCTTTCCCTGAAAACACAACCAGCACAACTATCCAAGTGGTCCTTGGAAGCAATAGTTAGTCCATTATAAAAGATATCAAGTATTTCATTTTTCTTAAGAGGATGATCAGGCAAAGCGTTAAGTAATCGTAGAAGCCTCCCCCAAGCTTGTGGGAGACTCTCTTCTTCAATTTGCACAAAATTATATATTCCCCCAAGGCAGCTTGTTTCTTATGAGCAGGGAAATATTTAGCAGAGAAGTAATAAATCATATCTTGGGGACTACGCACACAACCAGGATCAAGGGAATTAAACCAAGTTTTAGCATCACCCTTTAATGAGAATGGAAATATCTTAAGGATATAATAGTAGCGGGATTTCTCATCATTAGTGAACAGGGTGGCTATATCATTTAACTTAGTAAGATGTACCACAACCGTTTCAGATTCATTGCCATAAAAAGGACCAGATTCAACCAAGGTAATTATCTCAGGATCGACAGAGAATTCATAATCCTTATCAGTAACAAAGATAGATGAAGTAGCAAAAGCAGGGTCATATTTCATTCTAGCATTTAGAGATTTCTGTTTCAGTTTAACTAATAACTTCTTAAGATTAGATCTATCATTGCAAGCAAGAATATCTCTAGTAGTTTCTTCATCCATAACATAACCCTCAAAAACAACAGTCAATTCATACTTAGGGGGAGAACCTTCATCATCACTATCTTCAATAATTTCATTCTCTCTAGCCCTAGCAAGTTGTTCATCCAGAAATTCACCCAATGGCAAAGTAGTATCAAGCACAGAAGTTGTTTCATCATAAGTATCATGCATAGCAGAAGTGGCATCATCAATAACATGCGACATATCAGAATTCATAGCAGAAGTAGGTTTAGGTGTCGCAAGCTTACTTAAAACAGAAGGACAATCTAGTGCAGAGCTAGAAGGCAGTTCCTTACCTCCCTCGTAGTTGAGGGAAAAATCCTAGCTCTTTCGTCTTTCAAGTTCCTCATAGTGATCAGCAGATATAAATCCCAAGTGACTAAAAGAATAGAGCTATGCTCCCCGGCAACAGCGCCAGAAAATAGTCTTGATAACCCACAAGTATAGGGGATCGCAACAGTTTTCGAGGGTAGAGTATTCAACCCAAACTTATTGATTCGACACAAGGGGAGCCAAAGAATATTCTCAAGTATTAGCAGTTGAGTTGTCAATTCAACCACACCTGGATAACTTAGTATCTACAACAAAGTATTTAGTAGCAAAGTAGTATGGAAGTAACGGTAACAGTGGCAAAAGTAATGATAGTAGTTTTGTAGTAGTTGTAATAGTAGCAATGGTAAAGTAAATAAGCAAAGCACAATGTATGAAAAGCTTGTAGGCATTGGATCAGTGGTGGATAATTATGTCGGATGTGATTCCTCATGTAATAGTTATAACATAGGGTGACACAGAACTAGCTCCAGTTCATCAATGTAATGTAGGCATGTATTTCGAATATAGTCATACGTGCTTATGGAAAAGAACTTGCATGACATCTTTTGTCCTACCCTCCCGTGGCAGCGGGGTCCTAATGGAAACTAAGGGATATTAAGGCCTCCTTTTAATAGAGTACTGGACCAAAGCATTAGCACTTAGTGAATACATGAACTCCTCAAACTACGGTCATCACCGAGAAGTATCCCGATTATTGTCACTTCGAGGTTGTCGGATCATAGCACATAATAGGTGACTATAGACTTGCAAGATAGGATCAAGAACTCACATATATTCATGAAAACATACTAGGTTCAGATCTGAAATCATGGCACTCGGGCCCTAGTGACAAGCATTAAGCATAGCAAAGTCATAGCAACATCAATCTCAGAACATAGTGGATACTAGGGATCAAACCCTAACAAAACTAACTTGATTACATGGTAAATCTCATCCAACCCATCACCGTCCAGCAAGCCTACGATGGAATTACTCACGCACGGTGGTGAGCATCATGAAATTGGTGATGGAGGATGGTTGATGATGACGACGGCGACGAAACCCCCTCTCCGGAGTCCCAACGGACTCCAGATCAGCCTTCCCGAGAGAGATTAGGGCTTGGCGGCGGCTGTCGGATTTCGGGTTCCGGCAGACCCTTGAGGTTCGAACTCTGGGGTGCGTGCGGAGATCACGCCCTCTACCTCTCCTCCCCGCAAAGATCTAAGCTATCGAAAGAACAGCACAAGAGACACAAGGTTTATACTGGTTCGGGCCACCGATGTGGTGTAATACCCTACTCCAGTGTGGTGGTGTGGTGGATTGCCTCTTGGGCTGATGATGAACAATACAAAGAAGAACAGCCTCGCGAGGGGCTGCTCTTGGCTGGGGTGATGAACTGCTAGGAGGAGTTCAGCCGCCCTTCTCTCTCTCTATGTAATGCTACTTGATCCGATCTCTGGGTTCTGGTCCATTCCTCGATACCTCTACCCTGGGGGTGGCTAGTCCTATTTATAGGCAAAGGCCCTGGGCCTCTTCCCAAATATTGAGCGGGAAGGGCGCCAACAATTGGCCATTTTGAAGGGGAACATCTGGTACACTTATCCTGACTAAAGTTGGTCCTCGCCTGCCAAAGGCTCTGGTGGTGACGCCAGCTTGGGCTCCACAATGACTTCTTCCCTGCCTTTGGACTGGTCTTGGTCTCGTTGCACCGAAATGGGTGCCTTTGCTTGATGCTCTCACCTACACTTGCTCCCTTTGCACCAAAGAGGAAAGGAGGACACTGCGCGGGCCGGCGCCCGCCTGGCGCCCTTGGTCGTCATGGCTTGCGTCATGGGCACCTCGTGAGGTACCCCGCCTTGATCTCTCCGCCTCCTCGTGAGCCAGCCTGATGAGGCCGCACCTGAGGAAGCTCCGTGTCGTCCGCCCCGCGAGGCTTGGCCCCTCGCGAGGGTCTTTGGTCTGTGTTGATGAAGATGGGCCGTGCTGGGCCCCCTTTTGAGCCACGCCGTGGGCCGCAGGCAGGCAAGTCTGGGGACCCCCTTTCCCAGAACGCCGACAGTAGCCCCCGGGCCCAAGGCGCACCCGGACTTGGCCATGCTGAGAGGCGAAAGGGCAAGAGCGAAGCGCCGCGGGCCCTAATAGCCTGCGGCCTTGGGCGCCGCGTGGCGGTTGATTGGACGTGGGCGTCTCCACTTCCCCACGACGCCTCGGTGACTGCGCGGATTGGACAAGTCCCTAAATGCAAAGTGGGTCATGATTACCTGCGATCGTGGAGGCCGATGGTTGGCCTTCGCCGGCTATAAGTACGGGGCAGCGTGCGCCCTTCTAGTTCATCCCCCTTTGCTTCTCCTTCTTTGTCATGGCTCCGTCGAGGAGGTTCTCGGCCGCAAAGAAAGGGAAGGCCCGCCAGGTTGAGCCTGCCTCTCCCCGCCCAAGTGCGGCTGTGGGCGCCCTCACAAGCATCCTGTGGCCACCACGGCAGCTTCCCGCGGCCATGGAGATGATTTCCAGCGTGGTGACGGGCGAGCTGCTGCGGCCGAGGGGAGCGCTTCGGTCGTGCGTTCCCCTAGGTCGCGCTTTCGCGCTGCAGAGGTGCTGCCGGAGTTTGTTGTGTGGTCGGCAGAGCCGACTAGCACCCGCCTTCAACTTCCCCGCTTCCTCCTCGGAGAGCTCCCGGCCGGCGCCCCGGGCGGCCTCTGGCTTCAGGCAGACGGCTGCTGCAGCCGGGCCTCGTGGGCTTCGCTGGAGGTCTCCGTAGCCGGGAGCCTGGCCTTGACCCGCGGCTGGCAGGCGTTCGCCCGCGCACGTGGCCTGAGCTGTCTGTGCACCCTGCACTTCAGGTTCGATGGCGAGGCCACCCTCTATGTGAGGGTGTTTGGGGAGGATGGTCGCCGCGCAGGGTGCTGCCCTGAGGATGACGACCGCAGCCGGGGACCCAGCCCCGGCGATGATGGAGAAGACAGCGCTCGCGGGATTGGCGGCGCTCAGGGTCCCCCAAGCTTCTCCGGCTCTTCTTCATGTGGTGACTCCTCTAGCGGCGGCCGTGGCCGGCCTCCGCGCCGTCGCGCCGGCTTGGACGGTGGTAGCGCGCCTGCCCGCCGTCGCGCCTTGGTGAAGCGCGAGAGGGAGTCTGCCTGAGTGCTAGAGGAAGCTCGGGTCTTCCCCGCAGGCTGGCGTGAGGCGAGCTGCGCCTGATTTGCTCTTTCTTTTCCTTTGTCCTGCGTAAAAGAAAACAGTAGCATGGAGCCCCGCGGGGGCGTGTTTGGGTTATTGCTGTTAATCATTACTTTGCTTTCGTTACCGTGCCTTCCGGCTATGTGTCCGCGTGTAGATAGTTCCCGACCCCAGCCGTGGGGGGGCGACCGACCCGGGCCCTGTGTTCGTGTCGCGGTGCCCGTGGGGCACGGACTAGAGGGGTGCTCCTGTAATGGGCCCAGGTCGTGAAACCTTTGAACGACTAGGACAGGAACGCTCGCGAGGGCGCTCGGCTGCCCTCCCTCGCGAGGCCTTGCATAAGAGAAATCGAAGCAGGAGAGTAAAAAAAATCGAAGAACCACAAACCAACGACGGCAACAGTTTCATTAAGACTTCGAATGCGAATGAACAAGCCAACTGCGGAAAGCAAATGAAAAAGCCGCATCCGGCACCTAATCTAGTCTTCGACGTCTTCTCACCAGCGCGGAGCTAAGTGCTGCCACTGGGCGTGGGAGGGAGCCCCAGGGCCTGAGGCCGGCGCTCCTGAGACTCCAGGGCGTGTACAGCCCCAACTCATTATTACGTGAGAGTGTCACGGGCGGCGAGCTTCACAGGCGTTGGCCTTCTTCACAGGCTCCGGGCCTTTTCCAAAACGCGATAGCTTCATAGGCATTCGCCTTCTTCACAGGCTCTGGGCCTTTTCCAAAAAGGAAGATCTTCACAGGCGTTCACCTTCTTCACAGGCTCTGGGCCTTTTCCAAAAAGGAAGATCTTCACAGGCGTTCGCCTTCTTCACAGGCTCTGGGCCTTTTCCAAAAAGGAAGATCTTCACAGGCGTTCGCCTTCTTCACAGGCTCTGGGCCTTTTCCAAAAAGGAAGATCTTCACAGGCGTTCGCCTTCTTCACAGGCTCTGGGCCTTTTCCAAAAAGGAAGATCTTCACAGGCGTTCGCCTTCTTCACAGGCTCTGGGCCTTTTCCAAAAAGGAAGATCTTCAAGGCGTTCGCCTTCTTCACAGGCTCTGGGCCTTTTCCAAAAAGGAAGATCTTCACAGGCGTTCGCCTTCTTCACAGGCTCTGGGCCTTTTCCAAAAAGGAAGACCTTCATAGGCGTTCGCCTTCTTCACAGGCTCCGGGCCTTTTCCAAAAAGGAAGATCTTCACAGGCGTTCGCCTTCTTCACAGGCTCTAGGCCTTTTAGGGATAGAACCTCCAGAGGTGCTGGATGTTCCATGCATTCTGGATCGGCTCCCCCTCTTGAGTCTCCAAGCATGCGGAGCCAGGCCTGGAAACATGAACAACCTTGAACGGGCCCTGCCACATGGGAGAGAGCTTGTGCAGCCCCTCCCTGGAGAGAACCCGCCTGAGCATGAGGTCTCCTACCTCAAGAGTTCTGGGGCGGATGTTGCGGCAGTGGTATCGTCGTAGCGCCTGTTGGTACCTCGCCGCTCGCAACACGGCTTCTCGGCGGCGTTCCTCCCCCAGCACGAGGTCCATCCCCCGCGTGGCGTCCTGCTGCACCTCGTCGAACGCCAGGACCCGTGCGGAGCGACGTCTGACCTCGTGAGGGAGGACTGCTTCGGCTCCGTAGACCAGGAGGAACGGGGTCTCTCCAGTCGGCTTGGTCACGGTTGTGCAGATGGACCACAACACGGATTGAAGCTCATCGTACCAACCTCTGCCGCAGGCCTCCAACTTCTTCTTGAACGTCCTGGTCTTGAGGCCCCTCAGGACCTCCGTGTTGGCTCGTTCGGCTTGGCCGTTGCTTCGTGGGTGCGCCACCGAGGTGTAGCATATCTGCGTTCCAAGGTTAGCACAGTACGTTTTGAAGAGGTTACTGGTGAACTGCGAACCGTTGTCTGTGATGATGCGGTTTGGCACCCCGAACCGGCTCACGATACCCCTGATGAACTTGAGCGCGGAACCCGCGGGGATGGTGCGGATGGCCTCTACTTCAGCCCACTTGGTGAACTTGTCTATGGAGACGTAGAGGTAGCGGTAGCCCCCAGGAGCCCGAGGAAACGGGCCCAGGATGTCCAGCCCCCAGACTGCAAATGGCCACGAAAGGGGTATAGTCTGCAAGCCTCCTGCCGGCTGATGGATCTGCTTGGCGTGAAATTGGCAGGCCTCACAAGCCTTCACCCGCTCGACAGCGTCATTGAGTGCGGTGGGCCAGTAAAACCCACTGCGGAATGCCTTGCCAACGAGGGTCCGTGATGATGAATGATGTCCACAGTCTCCGCCGTGTATGTCCTCCAGCAGTTCCTTCCCTTGCTCCCTGGAGATGCAGCGCAGGGACACATCGTTTGGTCGCTTCCGGTAGAGCTCTCCACCCCTGATGCAGTACGCCGTGGCCTGCCGTGCCACACGCTCCGCTTCCTCCTCCTTCTCCGGCAGGGTCCCTTGTGTTAAATAACTCCGGAGCTCCGTTATCCAACACCCCTCCTGAGGTTCCATCATCAGGAGCAGGCGTGCTCCTGAGGCCGGGCCGCAGACCGGGGCTCCTGGGGCAGGTGGCTGGCGGAGTTCCTCCCGTGGCTGAGCTGTGTTTGACAATGACGGCAGGGCCGAGGGTTTGAAGAGCCGTTCCTCGAAGATGCCAGGCTCCTGAGGTAACCGCCTGGACGCCCGTCTGGCGATGTTGTCGGCCTCCTGATTGGTGCCACGGGGCACGTGCTGCAACTCCAACCCCCAGAACTGCTTCTCCATCCTGCGAACCTCCGCAAGGTAGGCTTCCATGTGCTCGTCCTTCAGCTCGTATACCTTGTTGGAGAAATTGACAAGGAGCTGCGAATCGCCCTTGATGGTGAGGTGCTTCACCCCCAGGGCAGCTGCGGCCTTCAAGCCCGCTATCAAACCTTCATACTCCGCTATGTCGTTGGAGACCTTTTCACCTTGCTGGAAGTAGAGATGTACAGCGTAGTAGAGCTTGTCCTGAGTGGGCGACATCACCACCGCCCCAGCCCCAGCATCGTGCCTGGAGAATGCCCCATCGAAGTACATGACCCAGCCTTCTGGCGCCTCGCTCCCCGGGGAGAGGGACCGATCCTCGTCGGCCTTGAGGCCTGGTGCCTCCGTCCATTCTGCCACGAAATCCGCTAATGCTGCTCCCTTAATGACCCTAGTTGTGCTGAACTCGAGCTGAAACGCTTGCAGTTCAATGTTCCACTCAGTGACCCTTCCGGCTGAGTTAGGGCTCCTAAGCACTCTCTCCAAGGGGTATGACGAGACGACCTTGATGGGGTGTCCCTGGAAATAGTGCCGCAGCTTGTGCGAGGCCACCAGTAGCGCGAGGAGGAGCTTCTGAGGCATGGGGTACCGTGCCCTCGTGTCCCGCAACACCGTGCTGATGAAGTATACTGGGTGCTCAACGAGGCTGGGTGCGTCAGTTCTTGCGGCGCCCTCCGGAGGCAATGGCGCCTCTTGAGGTGATGAGGCCTCCGGAGGCTGATCATCCGGGTGAGGGGCCTCTCCCGCTTCCGGTGCACTCTTCGGCAGCCGATCCTTCTCAGCCACGGTAGCGGTGTCTGTGGGCCTTCCTGGTTCCTGTTTTGCCTTGTCCCGGGCTGCTGCTGTGGTTCTGGTTCGATGCTCCTCCCTAACCGCCACCAGGGCTCCGCTGGCAGAGTAGGGAGTGGCGGCGAGGTAGAGCACCAGGGGCTCTTGAGGACGCGGAGCCACCATGACCGAGGGGCTGGTCAGGTATCTCTTGAGATCTTGAAACGCCTTGTCGGCCTCTTCAGTCCATTCAAAGGGCCCCTTTTTCTTCATTAGCTGGAAGAAAGGCAGCGCTCGCTCCCCCAGCCTGGAGATGAAGCGCCCTAGCGCGGTCACGCGCCCAGTGAGCTTCTGCATTTCTCTGAGGGTCTTCGGTGGACTCATGTCCTCGACCGCCTTGACCTTCTCTGGGTTAGCCTCGATGCCTCAATGGGATACGAGGAAACCCAAGAGCTTGCCTGAGGGGACCCCGAACACACACTTCTCTGGTTTGAGCCGTAGGTTCACTGCGTCGAGGCTCGCGAAGGTTTCCTCCAGGTCTTGTATCAGGGTCTTGGCCTCCCGAGACTTCGCCACAATGTCATCGACATAAGCCTCGACATTCTTCCCGAACTGCGGGCCCAAGGTGATGTGCATCAGCCGCTGAAAGGTCTCCCCTGCGTTACGCGGCCCAAATGGCATACATGTGTAGCAGTACACCCCGCACGGGGTTAGGAAGGCTGTCTTCTCGACGTCTTCTACCGCCATCTTGATTTGGTGATACCCGGAGAAGGCATCCAGGAAGCATAGCAGGTCGCACTCTGTGGTGGAATCGACGATCTGGTCGATGCGGGGGAGCGGGAACGGATCTTGCGGGCATGCCTTGTTGAGGTTGGTGAAGTCGACACACATGCGTTCCTTCCCTCCCTTCTTTGGCACAACAACAGGGTTGGCCAACCAATCCGGGTATCGGACCTCGCGAATGACCCCAGCGGCTTCTAATTTGCGGGTCTCTTGGACGATGAAGGCCTGCTTTTCTGTGGACTGCCGCCTTGCCTTCTGCTTCATAGGGCGCACGTTTGGGCACACGTTGAGGTGATGCTCGATTACGCTCCTAGGGATCCCTACCAACTGGTCAGGCTCCCAAGCAAATACCTTCTTGTTTGCCCCCAGGAACCTGACCAGGGCTTCCTCCTGCTCGGGCTCGAGGTTGGCGCCTATGGTGAAGGTGGCGACCCATCCTCATCGACGGGTATCTGCTTGGTTTCTGCCTTGTTTTGGGTGAACAACTGCTTCTTCTTGGCGGGTGCAGCCCCCTTTGGCTCGGGGGCCTCCGAGTCGGCGGGCTGTGCTGACGCCGCCGTCTTGAAGGCGAGCTTGAGTACTCGCAGCGTGTCTCCGGTATCCCCGTGCATGGTGAGGACGCCGCTGCTCCCGGGCATCTTCATGAGGTTGTACGCCGGGTGTGTCGCCGCCATGAACTGGGCCAGCGCTGGGTAGCCGAGGATGGCATTGTAGGGGAGGCCGATGGGGGCGATGTCGAAGTCGAACATCTCCGTGCGGAAGTTGTCGTAGGTGCCGAAGGTTACTGGGAGCCGGATCTGTCCTAAGGAGCTGGACGATCTGCCCCCAACGCCTGAGAAGGGCCGGCTGGGTTGCAGTCGTACTAGGGGTATGCAGAGGAGGTTGAAGGCCTCAACCGAGAGCACGCTGAGGCCCGCACCGCCATCGATGAGAGTTCTGGTGATGGCCACCTGGCAGATGGTGGGGGTGCACAGCATGGGGAGCGCGCCCGAGCAGGCCAAGTTGGAGGGGTGGTCCTCCGAGCTGAAATTCAGGCCGGCCTTGGGCGCCGCCCGGTCCAGGAGAGCCCCCTGCCGCACGGAAGCGGCGCTGACCCGGCGGACGAACGGCTTGACGTGGTGACTTGTAGGCGGCGCCTGCGAGCCGCCCAGGAGGGCCGCGACAACCAGGGGTGTTGGTGTAGCGGTGCGGCCGTCTTGCCGCACGGACGAATGCTGAGACGACGCTTGCTGCTCGTTCCCCGCCGGGCCGGTGGGGTCGTTGACGGCGGGTGACGGGGAACGGCGAGGACGTCCGCCGACGGGAGCCGTCCGGGCGACGCGGGAAGCGAGGGCGGCCCGGCGCTCGGCGCGGGCCCGACGTGCGTCGGACATGGACGCGATGGTCGGAGGAGAACGGAGCGGTGGACGACGAATTCCGGCGCACCCCTACCTGGCGCGCCAAATGTCGGATTTCGGGTTCCGGCAGACCCTTGAGGTTCGAACTCTGGGGTGCATGTGGAGATCACGCCCTCTACCTCTCCGCCTTGCAAAGATCTAAGCTATCAAAAGAACAGCACAAGAGACACAAGGTTTATACTGGTTCGGGCCACCGATGTGGTGTAATACCCTACTCTAGTGTGGTGGTGTGGTGGATTGCCTCTTGGGCTGATGATGAACAATACAAAGAAGAACAGCCTCGCGAGGGGCTGCTCTTGGCTGGGGCGATGAACTGCTAGGAGGAGTTCAGCCGCCCTTCTCTCTCTCTGTGTGTAATGCTACTTGATCCGATCTCTGGGTTCTGGTCCATTCCTCGATGCCTCTACCCTGGGGGTGGCTAGTCCTATTTATAGGCAAAGGCCCTGGGCCTCTTCCCAAATATTGAGCGGGAAGGGCGCCAACAATTGGCCATTTTGAAGGGGAACATCTGGTACACTTATCCTGACTAAAGTTGGTCCTCGCCTGCCAAAGGCTCTAGTGGTGACGCCAGCTTGGGCTCCACAACGACTTCTTCCCTGCCTTTGGACTGGTCTTGGTCTCATTGCACCGAAATGGGTGCCTTTGCTTGATGCTCTCGCCTGCGCTTGCTCCCTTTGCACCAAAGAGGAAAGGAGGACACTGCACGGGCCGGCGCCCGCCTGGTGTCCTTGGTCGTCATCGCTTGTGTCATGGGCACCTCGTGAGGTACCCCGCCTTGATCTCTCCGCCTCCTCGTGAGCTAGCCTGATGAGGCCGCGCCTGAGGAAGCTCCGTGTCGTCCGCCCTGCGAGGCTTGGCCCCTCGCGAGGATCTTGGGTCTGTGTTGATGAAGATGGGCCGTGCTGGGCCCCCTTTTGAACCACGCCGCGGGCTGCAGGAAGGCAACTCTGGGGACCCCCGTTCCCAGAACGCCGACAGCGGCTCCGTATCATAAAACACGATGAAACTTTCTCTCTGATTTTTCTTCGTGAAAGCAAATATATGGAGTTGGAGTTGAGGTCGGTGGACGTCCAGGGGGCCCACGAGGCATGGGGCACACCCAGGGGGAGGGGGCACGCCCCCTACCCTCGTGGACAGGGTGTGGGCCCCCTGACGCTATTTCTTTCTCCAATATTTTTTATTAATTCTGAAAATTTGCTCCGTGGATTTTCAGGTCATTCCGAGAACTTTTATTTCTGCACAAAAATAACACCATGGCAGTTCTGCTGAAAACAGCGTCAGTCCGGGTTAGTTTCATTCAAATCATGCAATTTAGAGTCCAAAACAAGGGCAAAAGTGTTTGGAAAAGTAGATACGATGGAGACGTATCACTCACAACCCAGGAAAAGCTCACAAAGAGCAACGTAACTCGTGATGTGCAGGATGGAGGCAGGAGTGAGATTGTGCAGTTGGAGGTTGTAATACTCCATACATCCTCGGAGGAAAGGGTGGATTTGAAATCCGACGCCTCTTAACAAATAGGGAACGAAGCACACTCGTTCCCCCTGGATGGATTGGGGAAATTCTCCGCCTAAGCTCCGCCGTTAAAGGAGGTCAATCCCTCCCGAACAGGGACTAGATCCGCGGGGGGAAGAAATCCTAGCGTTTGCAGCTTCGCCAGCTGATCGTGAGATATGGAACATCTTTCCCATTTGCCTTTTTTGGAGCTGTGGGGGCGGGAGGAAGAACTGGGAGCGCTAGCCATGTTGGGGATGGTTTCTCCTAGCAAGCTCTAAGGATTTTCCGTTTGGTGTGGAATGGATCTAAGATCCAATCTCTTTAAATAGATGCCTTTCTTACATGGCTGGGGTGTTATGTGCAAAAGAATACCCTGAACTCTCGTATTCGCTCGACACGTGGAAGCTGAAGCCATGGATGCACAGAAGCCGATGGGTACGACATTAAATGGTAGGCCGAATACAGCTCTTTGAAATCAGGTTCTATAAAGTCATCGGAAGAGGAACCCGCCTTGCAATGTCAAAGACAATCTGCACGCCGGACACATCGTCATTGAAAGCCTGGTTCGGGGGCTACTAAGGGAGTCCTGGATTAGTGGGTCCTCGGGCGACCGGCCTGTTGGACATGGGCCAGACTGATGGGCTGTGAAGATACAAGACCGAAGACTCTCTCCCGTGTCCGGATGGGACTCTCCTTTGCGTGGATGGCAAGCTTGGCATTCGGATATGTAGATTCTTTTATCTGTAACCGACTTTGTACAACCCTAGTCCCCTCCGGTGTCCATATAAACCAGAGGGTTTAGTCCATAGAGGCAATCGCAATCATAGAGGCTAGCCTTCTAGGGTTTTAGCCATCATGATCTTGTGGTAGATCAACTCTTGTAATACTCATATTCATCAAGATCAATCAAGCAGGAAGTAGGGTATTACCTCCATAGAGAGGGCCCAAACCTGGGTAAACATCGTGTCCCCTATCTCCTATTACCATCAACCTCAGACGCACAGTTCGGGACCCCCTACCCGAGATCCTCCTGTTTTGACACTGACAAGTTGGCCTTGGTGGAATGAGTCCAATCCCAGATGAGATTTGTCCCCTCCTATGGTGGTGGCTAGTCCTATTTATAGAGGCCTTGGTCCTCATCCCAAATATTAGGCGGGAAGGGATCCCACGATGGCCAATTTGAAGGGGGACAACTAGTATAAGTTATCCTGACAAAAGGTGGTCTCCGCCTGCCAAAGGCTCTAGTGGTGATGCCGTTGTGGGCTGCGCGGTGACATCCGTCCTGCCGTCCTACTGGTCTTGGTCTCGTTGCACCGATATGGAAACCTTTGCCTGATGCCTCGGGACTCCTCGCCTGCGCTTGCCCCTTTAGCACCAAAGAGGAAATTGGTACTCTGCGCCTGCTGGCACCCGCCTGGCCTTGGTCGTCATGGCTCACATCACACGCACCTCACGAGGTGCCCCTTGCATAGATATCTCTACTCCTCGGGAGCCAGCCTAGTGAGGCTGCCCCTGCGGAGGTCTTGGCGTCTTCCGCCTCGTGAGGCTTGGCCCCTCGCGAGGGTCTTGAGCAGTTGTTGATGAAGATGGGTCGTACCAGGCCGCTGGTGGAGCCACGCCCTGGGCCGCAGGCAGGCAAGTCTGGGGACCCCCATTCCCAAAACGCCGACAGTAGCCCCCGGGCCCAAGGCGAGCTCGTACTTGGCTTTGAGGCGAAGCCAAGGGTCAAGTGCGGAGGGCCACGGGCCCCAGTAGCCTGCGGCCTTGATTAACGTGTGGCGATTGACATGATGTAGGTGATACGTCTCCAACGTATCTATAATTTTTGATTGTTCCTTGTTATTATATTATCAGTTTTGGATGTTTAATGGTCTTTATTATGCATTTTTGTATTATTTTTGGGACTAACCTACTAACCAAAGGCCCAGTGCAAATTGTTGTTTTCTTTGCCTATTTCAGTGTTTTGCAAAAAAGGAATATCAAACCGAATCCAAACGGAATGAAACCTTCAGGAAAGTCATTTTTGGAACAAACGCAATCCAGGAGACTTGGAGTGGACGTCAAGGAAGAAACAAGGCGGCCACGAGGTAGGAGGGCGTGCCCCCACCCTCGTAGGCCCCTCGTGGCTCCACCGACCTACTTCTTTCGCTTATATATACTCACATACCTCGAAAACATCCAGGAGCACCACAAAACCCTATTTCCACTGCTGCAACCTTCTGTACCCGTGAGATCCCATCTTGGGGCCTTTTCCGGTGCTCTGCCAGAGGGGGAATCATTCACAGAGGGCTTCTACATCAACACCATAGCCTCTTCGATGATGTGTGAGTAGTTTACCACAGACCTTCAGGTCCATAGTTATTAGCTAGATGGCTTCTTCTCTTTCTTTGGATCTCAATACAAAGTTCTCCTCGATCTTCTTGAGATCTATTTGATGTAATACTTTTTGCGGTGTGTTTGTCGAGATCCGATGAATTGTCGGTTTATGATCATGTTCAATTATGAACAATATTTGAATCTTCTCTGAATTCTTATATGCATGATTTGACATCTTTGCAAGTCTCTTCGAATTATCAGTTTGGTTTGGCCTACTAGATTGATCTTTCTTGGAATGGGAGAAGTGCTTAGCTTTGGGTTCAATCTTGCGGTGCTCGATCCCAGTGACAGCAGGGGAAACGACACGTATTGTATTGTTGCCATCGAGGATAAAAAGATGGGGTTTATATCATATTGCTTGAGTTTATCCCTCTACATCATGTCATCTTGCCTAACGTGTTACTCTATTCTTATGAACTTAATACTCTAGATGCATGCTATATAGCGGTCGATGTGTGGAGTAATAGTAGTAGATGCGGAATCGTCTCGGTCTACTTGACACAGACGTGATGCCTATATACATGATCATGCCTAGATATTCTCATAACTATGCGCTTTTCTATCAATTGCTCGACAGTAATTTGTTCACCCACCGTAGAATATGCTATCTTGAGAGAAGCCACTAGTGAAACCTATGGCCCCCGGGTCTACTTTTCATCATATAAGTTTCCAATCTATTTTATTTTGCAATCTATACAACAAAAACACCAAAAATATTTATCTTATTATCTCTATCAGATCTCACTTTTGCAAGTGGCCGTGAAGGGATTGACAACACCTTTATCGCATTGGTTGCAAGGTTCTTATTTGTTTGTGCAGGTACTAGGGACTTGCATGTAGTCTCCTACTGGATTGATACCTTGGTTCTCAAAAACTGAGGGAAATACTTACGCTACTTTGTTGCATCACCATTTCCTCTTCAAGGGAAAACCAACGCATGCTCAAGAGGTAGCAAGAAGGATTTCTGGCGCCGTTGCCGGGGATATTTACGCACAAGTCAAGACATACCAAGTACGCATCACAAACTCTTATCCCTCACATTACATTATTTGACATCTGCCTCTCATTTTCCTCTCCCCCACTTCACCCTTGCCGTTTTATTCACCCTTTTTCGTTCGCCTCTTTTCGCTTGCTTCTTTTTTGCTTGTGTGTTGGATTGCTTGCTTGTCACAATGGCTCAAGACAATACTAAATTATGTGACTTTTCTAGTACCAACAACAACAATTTTCTTAACACTCCGATTGCTCCTATTACCGATGTTGAATCTTGTGAATTTAATGCTGCCTTGTTGAATCTTGTCATGAAAGATCAATTTTCTGTCCTTCCTAGTGAAGATGCCGCTACCCATCTAAACAACTTTGTTGATTTTTGTGATATGCAAAAGAAGAAATATGTGGATAGTGATATTGTTAAATTGAAGCTATTTCCATTTTCTCTTAGAGATCATGCTAAAACTTGGTTCTCTTCTTTTCCTAAAAATAGTATTGATTCATGGAATAAGTGCAAAGATGCTTTTATCTCTAAGTATTTTCCTCCCGCTAAGATCATCTCTCTTAGAAACGATATTATGAATTTTAAACAACTTGATCATGAGCATGTTGCACAAGATTGGGAGAGGATGAAATTAATGATATGTAATTGCCCTACACATGGTTTGAATTTACGGACGATTATACAAAAAAATTATGCTGGATTGAATTTTGCTTCTAGAAATCTTTTTGATTCGGCCGCGGGAAGCACTTTTATGGAAATCACTTTAGGAGAAGCTACTAAACTCCTAGATAATATTATGGTTAATTATTCTCAATGGCAAACCGAAAGATCTACTAGTAAAAAGGTTCATGCAATTGAAGAGATTAATGTTTTGAGTGGAAACATGGATGAACTCATGAAATTGTTTGCTAATAGGGGTGTTTCTTCTGATCCTAATGATATGCCTTTGTCTACTTTGATTGAGAATAATAATGAATCTATGGATGTGATTTTGTTGGTAGGAACAATTTTGGTAACAAAGCGTATAGAGGAAACTTTTCTAGGCCGTTCCCTAGTAATTCCTCTAATAATTATGGTAATTCCTACAACAACCCTTATGGAAATTTTAATAAGATGCCCTCTGATTTTCAGACTAGTGTTAAAGAATTTATGAATTCACAAAAGAATTTCAATGCTTTGTTTGAAGAAAAATTGCTTAAGGTTGATGAGCTGGCTAGGAACGTGGATAGAATTTATCTTGATGTTGATTCTTTGAAACTTAAATCTATTCCACCTAAGCATGATATCAATGAGTCTCTCAAAGCCATGAGAATTTCCATTGATGAGTGCAAAGAAAGAACCGCTAGGATGCGTGCTAAAAAAGATTGCTTTGTGAAAGCCTGTTCTTCTAGTTTTGATGATAATAATGATGAAGATATAAAAGAGATTGATGTATCTCCTATTAAATCTTTGTTTTCCAATATGAATCTTGATAATGATGGGACTGGAGATGAGTCAACTTTAGTTAAAAGATGTCCCAAGGATTCGGAGTGTTTAGATCTTGATGCAAAAATTGGTAAAACTGGGATTGAAGAGGTCAAAACTTTAGATAGCAATGAATCCAGTATTTTGTATTTCAAGGAATTTAATTATGATAATTGCTCTTTGATAGATTGTATTTCCTTGTTGCAATCTGTGCTAAATTCTCCTCATGCTTATAGTCAAAATAAAGCTTTTACTAAACATATCGTTGATGCTTTAATGCAATCTTCTGAAGAAAAGCTTGAATTAGAAGTTTCTATCCCTAGAAACCTTTATGATGAGTGGGAACCTACTATTGAAATTAAAATTAAAGATCATGAATGCTATGCTTTGTGTGATTTGGGTGCTAGTATTTCTACGATTCCAAAAACTTTGTGTGATGTGTTAGGTTTCCGCGAATTTGATGATTGTTCTCTAAATTTGCACCTTGCGGATTCCACCATTAAGAAACCTATGGGAAGGATTAATGATGTTCTTATTGTTGCAAATAGGAATTATGTGCCTGTAGATTTCATTGTTCTTGATATAGATTGCAATCCTACATGTCCTATTATTCTTGGTAGACCTTTCCTTAGAACGATTGGTGCATTTATTGATATGAAGCAAGGGAATATTAGATTCCAATTCCTATTAAGGAAAGGCATGGAACACTTTCCTAGAAAAAAATTAAATTGCCTTATGAATCTATTATGAGAGCCACTTATGGATTGCATACCAAATATGATGATACCTAGATCTATTCTCATGTTTATGCCTAGTTAGGGGCGTTAAACGATAGCGCTTGTTGGGAGGCAACCCAATTTTATTTTTATTCCTTGATTTTTGTTCCAGTTTAGTAATAAATAATTCATCTAGCCTCTGGTTAGATTTGGTTTTATATTTTACGTAGTGTTTGTGCCAAGTTAAACCTATAGGATCTTCTTGGATAACAATTATTTGATCTTGCTAAAAAAGTCAGCAACTTTCCGCTCACGAAAATAATTGTTAAAAATTACCAGAACGTGATAAAAATACTGATTCCAATCACAATAGATCAATAAACAAATTATCTAGGTCCTCCTATTTTGGTAGATTTTTCTGAGTACAGAAGTTTGCGTTTGATACAGATTACTACAGATTGTTCTGTTTTTGACTGATTCTATTTTTCGTGTGTTGTTTGCTTATTTTGATGAATCTATGTGTCGGTGTACTAGAGTAGGGGTACCCTAGTATCCCGAACTTGTGCACGGGCAGTCGCAGCACCCCGCAGCAAGGCTTGCCGCGGTGGCCGCCAAGACCCTCCACGGCTACTTTGAAGACCATTCAAGAACAAAGTACTCAAAACAAGGCCCCGGCAAGAGGAGCTTGCCGGGAAGGCCAACCAAGGCCCCGGCAAGGGAAGCTGGCCGGGAAGAAGACAAGACCCCGGCAAGAGGAGCTTGCCGGGAAGGCCACTCAAGGCATACCAAGAAAGCTTGCCGCGACGCGCCGCGCGTCCCGGCAAGGCCCGGTGAGCGACAAGCTCCCGGACACGCCAAGACGACGACCGCGGCAAGGAGCTTGCCGCGGGAAACCCCCACTTTGTGCCCGCGCTCCAACACACCTGCCAACGTGTCGCTCTAGGGCCCTCCGGAGCACACGTGGCAGGGGGCCGTGCAGCTAGGGGTGCGAGGTGGCAAGCAGGCGCTGACAAGATAACCACCGTGGCAAACGGTGGCGTCCCTAGCGGTCCCTTTCGATACTGTCTAGGTGACATAGACGGGCAATTAATGCCCTTGTCCCCTGCCACCAGGGTTAGGTATGATAGCACTGTAGCAGGTAGCTGTACCTACCACAAGCACCTTTCCATTTTTGCCCTTTACCTCCGTTGCTATGTCGGTAACCCCTTGAGCATATAAAAGGAGGCCCGAGTGCAACGAGAGAGGGGGTTAGCCACTTCGGACACAAATGCTCGGTCTTGCTAGCTGCTGGTGTGTACTGTAGCACTCCGCGCTCCCGAGCTAGAAATCAATACCAAACCACAAAGCAGGAGTAGGGTTTTACGCATCCGTGCGGCCCGAACCTGGGTAAATCGCTCGCGTGCTCCGCCTCGATCCGCCCTTTGCACGACCAACCGCTCGCGTGTTTCGCCTCGATCTGCTCTTCGCGCAACCTCCGCCCCCCGCCGAACCGAAAGGGACCCGGTCCGCCGGTCCCATAGGTGTCCGTGGATCAGAAACCCCGGCACTATGGCTAGTATCGAGGGGTATGAACCATAGAGAAGTTGGAATATAGTATGTTTAACAACAATATAAATAAATAATGAGTTCATTATAGTACTTTATTGTGATGCTTTGTTTACTTGCGCTAACAGAGCTCATGAGATTTTCTGTTGAGTTTTGTGTTGTGAATTTTTCATGTTTTGGGTAAAGATTTGATTGATTATGGAATAAGGAGTGGCAAGATCCTCAGGTTGGGGATGCCCAAGGCACCCCAAGGTAAAATCCAAGGACAACCAAAAGCCTAAGCTTGGGGATGCCTCGGAAGGCATCCCCTCTTTCGACTTCGTCCATCGGTAACTTTACTTGAGGCTATATTTTTATTCACCACATGATATGTGTTTTGCTTGGAGCGTCTTGTATGATTTGAGTCTTTGCCTTTTAGTTTACCACAATCATCCTTGCTGTACACACCTTTTGGAGAGACACACATGAATCGGAATTTATTAGAATACTCTATGTGCTTCACTTATATCTTTTGAGCTAGATAATTTTGCTCTAGTGCTTCACTTATATCTTTTTAGAGCACGGTGGTGGTTTTATTGTATAGAAATTATTGATCTCTCATGCTTCACTTATATTATTTTGAGAGTTCTTTAGAACAGCATGATAATTTGCTTTGGCTATAAAATTAGTCCTAATATGATAGGCATCCAAGATGGGTATAATAAAAACATTCATAAAGAGTGCATTGAATACTATGAGAAGTTTGATACTTGATGATTGTTTTGAGATATGAAGATGGTGATATTAAAGTTGTGCTAGTTGAGTAATTGTGAATTTGAGAAATACTTGTGTTGAAGTTTGCAAGTCCCATAGCATGCACATATGGTAACCGTTGTGTAACAAATTTGAAACATTAGGTGTTCTTTAATTGTCATCCTTATGAGTGGCGGTCAGGGATGAGCGATGGTATTTTCCTACCAATCTATCCCCCTAGGAGCATGCGCGTAGTGCTTGGTTTTTAATGACTTTTAGATTTTTGCAATAAGTATGTGAGTTCTTTATGACTAATGGTGAGTCCATGGATTATACGCACTCTCACCCTTCCATCATTGCTAACCTCTTCGGTACCGTGCATTACCCTTTCTCACCTTGAGAGTTGGTGCAAGCTTTGCCAGTGCATCCAAACCCCGTGATATGATACGCTCTATCACACATAAACCTCCTTATATCTTCCTCAAAACAGCCACCATACCTACCTATTATGGCATTTCCATAGCCATTCCGAGATATATTGCCATGCAACTTTCCACCGTTTCATTTATTATGACACACTTCATCATTGTCATATTGCCTTGCATGATCATGTAGTTGACATTGTATTTGTGGCAAAGCCAAAATGCATAATTCATCGTACATGTCACTCTTGATTCATAGCCCGTCCCGGTACACCGCCGGAGGCATCCATGTAGAGTCATATTTTGTTCTAGTATCGAGTTGTAATCTTCGAGTTGTAAATAAATAGAAGTGTGATGATCATCATTATTAGAGCATTGTACCAAGAAAAAAAGGAAGAAAGGCCAAATAAAAAAAGTCCCAAAAAAAGGAACAATGTTACTATCCTTTTCCACACTTGTGCTTCAAAGTAGCACGATGATCTTTATGATAAAGAGTCTCTCATTTTGTCAGTTTCATATACTTGTGGGAATTTTTCATTATAGAACTAGGCTTGTATATTCCAACAATGGGCTTCCTCAAATGCCCTAGGTCTTCGTGAGCAAGCAAGTTGGATGCACACCCACTTAGTTTCTTTTGTTGAGCTTTCATGCATTTATAGCTCTAGTGCATCCGTTGCATGGCAATCCCTACTCCTTGCATTGACATCAATTGATGGGCATCTCCCTGGCCCGTTGATTAGCCGCGTCAATGTGAGACTTTCTCCTTTTTTGTCTTCTTCAAACAACCCCCATCATTATATTCTATTCCACCCATAGTGCTATATCCATGGCTCACGCTCATGTATTGCGTGAAAGTTGAAAAAGTTTGAGATTACTAAAGTATGAAACAATTGCTTGGCTTGTCATCGGGGTTGTGCATGATGAGAGCATCCTTGTGACAAAAATGAGCATGACCAAACTATATGATTTTGTAGGGATAAACTTTCTTTGGCCATGTTATTTTGTGAAGACATGATTGCTTAGTTAGTATGCTTGAAGTATTATTATTTTTATGTCAATACCAAACTTTTATCTTGAATCTTTCGGATCTGAACATTCCATGCCACAATAAACAAAATTGCATTGAAGATTATGTTAGGTAGCATTCCACATCAAAAATTTTGTCTTTATCATTTACCTACTCGAGGACGAGCAGGAATTAAGCTTGGGGATGCTTGATATGTCTCCAATGTATCTATATTTTTGATTGTTCCATGCTATTATATTATCTATTTTGGATGTTTAATGGGATTTATTATGCACTTTTATATTATTTTTGGGACTAACCTACTAACCAAAGGCCCAGTGCAAATTGTTGTTTTTTTTGACTATTTTAGTGTTTCGCAGAAAAGGAATATCAAATGGAATCCAAACGGAATGAAACCTTTGGGAGAGTCATTTTTGGAACAAACGCAATCCAGGAGACTTGGAGTGGACGTCAAGGAAGCAACGAGGCGGCCACGAGGTAGGAGGGCGCGCCCAGGGGGCAGGCGCGCCCCCCACCCTCGTGGGCCCCTCGTGGCTCCACCGACCTACTTCTTTTGCCTATATATACTCATATACCCCGAAAACATCCAGGAGCACCACGAAACCCTATTTCCACCGCCGCAACCTTCTATACCCATGAGATCCCATCTTCGGCTTCTACATCAACACCATAGCCTCTCCAATGATGTGTGAGTAGTTTACCATAGACCTTCGGGTCCATAGTTATTAGCTAGATGGCTTCTTCTCTCTCTTTGGATGTCAATACAAAGTTCTCCTTGATCTTCTTGGAGATCTATTCAATGTAATACTTTTTGCGGTGTGTTTGTCGAGATCCGATGAATTGTGGGTTTATGATCAAGTTTATCTATGAACAACATTTGAATCTTCTCTGAACTCTTATATGCATGATTTGATATCTTTGCAAGTCTCTTCGAATTATCAGTTTGGTTTGGCCTACTAGATTGATCTTTCTTGCAATGGGAGAAGTGCTTAACTTTGGGTTCAATCTTGCGGTGCTCGATCCCAGTGACAGCAGGGGAAACGACACGTAATGTATTGTTGCCATCGAGGATAAAAATATGGAGTTTATATCATATTTCTTGAGTTTATGCCTCTACATCATGTCATCTTGCCTAATGTGTTACTCTGTTCTTATGAACTTAATACTCTAGATGCATGTTGGATAGCGGTCGATGTGTGGAGTAATAGTAGTAGATGCAGAATCATTTCGGTCTACGTGACACGGACGTGATGCCTATATACATGATCATGCCTTCTCATAACTATGCACTTTTCTATCAATTGCTCGACAGTAATTTGTTTACCCACCGTAGAATATGCTATCTTGAGAGAAGCCACTAGTGAAACCTATGGCCCTCAGGTCTACTTTCCATCATATAAGTTTCGAATCTATTTTATTTTGCAATCTATACAACAAAAATACCAAAAATATTTATCTTATTATCTCTATCAGATCTCACTTTTGCAAGTGGTCGTGAAGGGATTGACAACCCCTTTATCGCGTTGGTTGCAAGGTTCTTATTTGTTTGTGCAGGTACTAGGGACTTGTGTGTAGTCTCCTACTGGATTGATACCTTGGTTCTAAAAAACTGAGGGAAATACTAAAGCTACTTTGCTGCATCACCCTTTCCTCTTTAAGGTAAAACCAACACATGGTCAAGAGGTAGCAGTAGGTGTCTCCACTTCCCCACGCTGCCTTGGCAACTGCCCAACTTGACGAGTCCTTGCTGCATGCAGAAAAACCATCATTACCTATGATCATGGAGGCCGGTGGTTGGCCTCCCTCTGGCTATAAATGAGGAGAGGGGCGATGCCCCGTCGCTCATATCTTCCTCCATTCCGCCTGCTTCTTCTTCCTCCTCCTCCTCGCTTTGCTGCCTTGCAGAGACACCCATGGCGCGATACGGAGATTGTCGGCTACTGAGAAAGGGAAGACCCCCCCCCCCACACACGCACGAAGAGCTTGGGCCACTCCCGCCGAAGAAGAGGCTGGCCCGCTCTCGCGACGTTGTCGTGAGGCCGGAGGTGATGAGTCCCTGGTTGAACGGCCTCCCCCGACTATCCGCTGCCCTTGTATGCCCAGTCAGAGGACTCCGGAGGGGGAGGCAGCGACCTGCGCCGACCGTGGCATGGCCGCGGCGGCCGTGCCGTGGCGGTGCACGCCGCTACCCTGCGAACTCATGCCGAGGGCTCCTCGCGAGAACTTGTGGAGTGGGCAACGATGCCTCCATGCTCCTGGATCCGATTCCCATAGTTCTTCGTTGAAGAGGTGCCGCCGAGGGGGCCACTGAGCTGTGGCTACAGCACGCCGGGTGCAACGCCCGGGACAGGAGCGGAGGTTGAAGTCATCTCTCCAGGCAAGATCTTCATGACCCGCGGATAGGGCGAGGTCGCTCGCGCTTGCCGCGCGGAGGGCACCCTCGCCATCCACTTCGAATACAACGACACTTCCATGATGTCCTTCAAGGTATTCGACGAGGAAGGTCGTTACCTGGAGTGTTTCCCTGGAGGGGGGCGTTGGGACAGCACAGCGGCAGGAGCCGGGCCCGCCACTGGCCTCGCCGATAGTTCCCCCGACAACAGCAACGACACTTGGGAGTCTAGCGACTCTCCCGAGCCCTAAGAGACTCCGGAGATGAGAGACGACAGCTATGTGCCCCCGAGCTCACACCGCGCCCGGAGCGCGGCAGCGTGAAAGTGCGTTACATCGACTAGAGGGGGGTGAATAGGCTATTTTTATGAATTCTTCACTGAGGAATTTCAGGGTGAGGAAATTCCTAAGCGAAGAACTACTTGCAGCGGAATAAGTACTCAGGTATAAGCAAAATAGAGTAACAGCATAGTCATCATGATGAAATGAAAGACAAAAATAGAGTAGAGAAAGCGTAAACACATAATGAGGAAAATGAAAGGGTTGAGGAAATAGAACAGTTGGCTTGGTGAAGATGATGATTTGGTAAACCTGTTCCAACTGTTGTGACAGTTGTACGTCTGGTTGGAGCAGCTGAGTATTTAAACTCGGGGACACACAGTCCTCACCGTATTCTCCTTGAGCTAAGATCACACAGACCTCGCCCAACAGTAGTGGTAAGTCTTCACAGGTGACTTCCAAACCTTCATAGACTTGGTCACTCGGCAATCCGCAATTCCTCTTGGATGCTCAGACCATGACGCCTAACCGTCTGGAGGATACACAGTCCTCAAAGGTAACAAGCATCGGTTCCACACAGGAACAATCTCTTCAGTGATGCTCAATCACTTTGGGGTTTGTAGGTTTGGGTTTGGGATTTCGGTTTTCCTCACTTGATGATTTTCGCTCAAAGTCCTCAGAGGATGGGATGCTCTCAAATGAGAAGTGTCAGTTTCTCTCGGAGCAACCAACCAGCTAGTGGTTGTAGGGGGCGGCTATTTATAGCCTAGGGAGCAGCCTGACATGATAAGATATAAATGCCCTTGGAAGATATGACCGTTAGGTGGTAGGATATTTTGGAACGGCTAGCGCGCGGCTCAGCAACGGTTGGAAATTTTGAGGTTCGAATTCCTCAGGGCTATCATGATCCTCACTGTGTAGGCAATCTGCACTGGCGAATTCCTAACTCCTCAGTCAGAACAAATTCCTCAGAGACCAGAAGATCTTCGTTTCTGTCACTATAGAAATTGACTGAACTGATAAGAGATTTCCAATGGCTTCACTCGAAGAATTGGGTAGGTGTAGGATTTTGAGATGAGCATCACTTGGAAATATGTTTCCTTAGTATTACCTCGACCCCCTTTAACAGTACGGTGTTTCCTATGACTCAAGAAGAAGAAAATGAAACTACGAAAACAAAAGTCTTCACGCTCTAGATTCCTCGCATGAATATTGAAGTCTTCAAGGTCACACCAATTTCTTCACTTTCAAAGTCTTAAGCCGAAGACATTCATTTTTAGGGGTCGACTTTCACTGTAAATATCAAACTCCTCATTGACTTATAGAGCCTATGTACACTCACAAACATATTAGTCCCTTAACCTATAAGTCTTCAATACACCAAAATCACTAAGGGGCACTAGATGCACTTACAATCTCCCCCTTTTTGGTGATTGATGACTATATAGGTTAAGTTTTCAACGGGGATAAACAATTGAATTGAAAGTACTCAAAATTGAGGAATTTGATTGAAATATATAGAAGAACTCCCCCTGAAGATGTGCATAGTGAGGTATTTTCATTTGAAGCAATGCACATTTGAAGAGTAGAATCATGGAGAAACTCCCCCTATATCTTGTAATTCATACACACATTTAACATATAGAATGAAGAATTTGAAATGCATGATGAAATATGGTGACTGATGTAATTCAGCATGCGTGCATAACATTAATGAGGAAATAGCATGCAGAAAAACAAAGCAAAAGTATCAGGTCACCATCGGACTTAAGCTTACAACTCGATCAACAAAAGCTTCAGAATAGCGAGAGTTGCAACTTAACAAAAAAATGCCCATATATATTGACCCGCTTGAAGACTAACTCAAATTTCTCCTCCTTTGTCATCAAATGACCAAAAGGGACGAAAAGTGAGGACTAACGCCCCTGAAGAATTTCTTCACAAAGTGTCAATGGAGGAGGGCCAGCGTTCTTTGGGTCGTCTGTTGGAGTAGGGCCTGCCGCAGTGTCGTCCAGATCTTCATTTTCATCAATATCGCGGGACGAGGAATATGAACTGGCCACCAAAGGAGGAACTTCGACCTTCTTGAATTTCTTCAATGGAGTCTTAGCATAGCCGAAGTCCTGCTTGAAGCCCATCTGCTTGAGATCCTCATCACCGTAAAGGTGAGACAATATAGCCCAGGTGCGATCGAACATTTCATTGAGGTAGTAGTGGTTCTTCTTCACTGAATTGTAAGTGGTAGTCATATTTTGAAGAATTGAACCAAACTGGCGTTTCACCCATTTGTGATTGTGATCCACCTTTTGATGAAGACTCGGGAGAAGCTCACGATCAGTCATCACCCTTGGAGCTGTTGCCTGAGGAATTTGCTTTGAAGAATTTGCGGCAGAATCATGAGTAGTTGTAGGATCAGAAGTATGTCTAGAGGGGGGTGATTAGACTACTTGACCAAATAAAAATCTAGCCTTTTCCCAATTTTAGTTCTTGGCAGATTTTAGCTATCTTAGCACAAGTCAAGCAATCTCCACACAATTCAAGCAAGCATGCAAAAGAGTATATCAGCAGCGGAAAGTAAAGCATGCAACTTGCAAGAATGTAAAGGGAAGGGTTTGGAGGATTCAAACGCAATTGGAGACACGGATGTTTTTGGCGTGGTTCCGGTAGGTGGTGCTATCGTACATCCACGTTGATGGAGACTTCAACCCACGGAGGGTAACGGTTGCGCGAGTCCGCGGAGGGCTCCACCCACGAAGGGTCCACGAAGAAGCAACCTTGTCTATTCCATCACGACCGTCGCCCACGAAGGACTTGCCTCACTAGCGGTAGATCTTCATGAAGTAGGCGATCTCCTTGCCCTTACAAACTCCTTGGTTCAACTCCACAATCTTGTCGGAGGCTCCCAAGTGACACCTAGCCAATCTAGGAGACACCACTCTCCAAGAAGTAACAAACGGTGTGTTGATGATGAACTCCTTGCTCTTGTGCTTCAAATGATAGTATCCCCAACACTCAACTCTCTCACACATGATTTGGATTTGGTGGAAAGAAGATTTGAGTGGAAAGCAACTTGGGGAAGGCTAGAGATCAAGATTCATATGGTAGGAATGGAATATCTTGAGCTCAACACAAGTGTAGGTGGTTCTTTCTTAGAAAAATAGGTATTGGAAGTGTAGGCATTTTCTGATGGCCCTCTCCACGAATGAAGAGTGGGTGGAGGGGTATATATAGCCTCCACACAAAATCTAACCGTTACACACAATCTGCCAAACTCGGTGGGACCGAATCGTTAAACTCGGTCGGACCGATTCCGCAAACCTAGTGACCGTTAGGATTTTCGGTGGGATTGAGATGCAACTCGGTAGGACCGATATGGTTAGGGTTTTGGCATAACTTAATCTCGGTGTGACCGATTACACAAACTCGGTGGGACCGATTTTGGTAATAAGCTAACCAAAGAGTTGGTCAGGTAAACTCGGTGGGACCGATTCGCTCTTCTTGGTGAGACCGAAATGTTACGAAAGGGAAACAGTGAGTTCACATTGCAATCTCGGTGGGACCGATCGCTCACTTCGGTTAGACCGAAACGTTACGAAGGGAAATAGAGAAATTGCAATCCCATCTCGGTGAGACCGAGATCCCTATCGGTGAAACCGAATTGCTAGGGTTTGGGGCAGTGGCTATGACAAATGAAACTCGATGGCGCCGGATGGAAAGAATCGGTGGGGCCGAGTTTGACATTTGGTTTAGGTCAAATGTGGATGTGGGAAGATAGTTGAGGGTTTTGGAGCATATCACTAAGCACATGAAGCAAGAGGCTCATTAAGCAACACCTCATCCCTCCTTAATAGTATTGGCTTTTCCTATAGACTCAATGTGATCTTGGATCACTAAAATAGAAAATGTAGAGTCTTGATCTTGAAGTTTGAGCCAATCCTTTGTCCTTATAATTTTGAGGGATCCACTTTCCTCATCCATGTCATGCCATCCATTGAGCTTTTCCTGAAATATTCATCTTGGAATAATGTTAGCTCAATGAGCTATATGTTGTTAGGAATTACCAAAACCACCCAGGGATAGTTGCACTTTCAATCTCCCCCTTTTTGGTAATTGATGACAACATATAGATCAAAGCTTCGACAAATGATAATAAGAGTGAAATACATCGTCTCTTTAAGAATTATGTGATAAGCAAGAGCTCCCCCTAAATTTGTGCATACTTTAAGATTTGCTTTTGACTGCAAATGCACAATGAGTTAGGATCATGGGTTACTCTTCCATGTCACATACATCTTGGTGGAGCGCTCAAAATGATAAGAATGAAATACATGCACTCATCACCAAGCAAAGTGAATGATCAAAATAAGGATAAACTGATAATAACATCCAACAAGCATTAAGTATAGCTTATGATTAAACACATGATCATCAATGTCTCACAGAATAAGGCATAGTATCTCAAACACTCAAAAGCAAAAAAAGTTTCAACCAAGAAGACAAGAGAGAAACAAATGCAAACTCTCTCTCTCTTGAAGCCTATGATCTATACATTTTTCTCCCCCTTTGGCAACAAGTTACCAAAAAGTTCATAGAAAATGCATAGCACTAAACGACTCTCAGGCTTGGTCTTCAGTTGGTGGAGTCCGGATGACGCCAAGGACGAAGGCTTCAGTAGAAGTAGTTGGAGCTGCTGGGGTAGGAGCTAGAGCTGGTGGAACTGAGGCTGTAGCTAGTGCAGAAGTGGTGGCTCTGGTGTCAGCAACTGGCACTACAGATGATCTCTGAGCTCTGGGCACTCTGGCAAATGCATCAGTTGTGGTCTTGCCCTTCCTCTCCTGCATATCATCCTGTAATTGCTCCATGGCAGACTGAATCTCTGTTACTTTCACATCGAGGTCATAGAACTTTTGTTCCATGATTCTTTCCAGGCTCTCTTGGTTTTGAGTTAGGGTGGCCAGTCCTTTCTCAATTCTCAGAGTGGATGCTATCAAGTAACTAAGCTGCTCCTGCTTGTTCTTCAAGAAGTACTCAGATGCCTCCTCTTGAGTTGGCATCTTGGCAGCTTTCTCCATCTTTGCCTTCTCCTTCTTTGCTTGAGCATGTGCAGATGATGGTTCATTCTCATTCATGACAACTTGATTGTCCTCAAAATCTGGATGGATGGGCAGGTGTTCCTTATCCAGCAGGTATGTGCTTGTGCCCATCTTTGAGTTAATCAACTCCTGAATTTGTGGGGCATATCCACAGCTCCTCTTCTGATCAGCTGTTGTCCTCTTAATGGTCTCTACCATGAGGCTCATCACTTTGAATTTTTGTGGCACATCAAATATGTGAAGCATGTTTATTGCATGGCCTCGGATCATCTTGTGATCACCTGACTTGGGCAAGAGAGTGTGCCTTAGAATCCAGTTGATAGTGGGCAGCCCTGACAGAAGGAAGTGCACTGAGCCAAACTTGAAAGTGTCAAGTGCTTTGTTTGGGATCTCCTTGCACATATTTGACATGGAATTGTGATCCATCTTCTTCTTGCCATAGATGTCCAAGTCATCTTCCTGTTCTTCTGGGGCATTGATCAGCTATGCCCATTCAGCAACTGTGGACTGATATCTAGTTCCTTCTGACATCCACACTATCCTGCCATCTGGATAGAAATGTGTTGTGGAGTAGAACTGCATGATGAGCTCCTCATTCCACTTTGTGAGCTTCTGCCCAACAAAGTCTGCAACTCCACAAGCACTGAAGCTATCATGCACTCCAGGATAGTGTTCTTCGTTCTCCTTGATGTATTCCCAATCAACCCATCTCATGTCACACACTATGGGTTTCTTATCCAGCAGCACTGTCTCATAGAAGTCTTGCTGTTCCTTGGTGTGAAACATGTAATCCACAGCAGTTCTTCTCCTTGAAGCATATGGATCTGCTTCTCTCCACTTCTTCAGCCCTGAATCTCTCCTGATTTTTATGTCCTCAGCCACAGGATGAGCATCATTGTGGTCTGGGATCTTGGGCTTGAGCTTCCTGAGAACTTGTCCTTCTTCTTCTTCTTCAGCAATATCAGGCACTGGGGCCATGTTCTTTTCAGCAGCAGATATATTCCTGGTGTTCCTCTTAGGTGCACTCTTGGCCTTGGAGGCAGCTTTGGGTGCTTCCTTGGGCTTGGATGAAGTAGCCCCTGACCTTATGGCATCCCCCATAAGCTTCTGTGCCTTGGGTGCTGGTGCAACAACCTCTTCTTCCACTTCATCTCCCTCAGAGTCTCTCCTCATGGAGGTGTAAGTGCATCTAGTGCCACCCCTAGTTGGTTTTGGAGTATTGACGACAAATTTGGTTGAGGGACTAATGTGTTTGTGAGAATTGCAGGATAACACAGGTAGTGTCCCTCATTGATTCGGCTTACCTACCGGAGATGACCCCTAAAAATGTATGAAGACATTGACGACAATGGTGGTATGTGAAGATATTCATATTGAAGACTATGACATGAGAAGACATTCAGTGAAGACTATGGAGCGCGAAGACTTAGTTGTTTCGTTGTTTCCTTTTCTTCTTTGTTGAGTCATAGGAACCACCGTACTGTTAAGTGGGGTCCAAGTGAACAAAGTCAGAATGACTGAAGTGATGCTCAACCCAAATCCTATGTCTTCGAGCGAAGACAATGAGAGCAAATCTTATCCAGAGCTGGATAAGTCAGCTTTGCTTGTAGCCCAAGTAAAGTTGCCATGTGTGTTTGAAATCTGACCGTTGGAACACGTGTCAGTTCCTTAGTGACCCAGGGTCATTTCAGACATATCAGGTTGGGTTGCCTAGTGGCTATAAATAGCCCACCCCCTACACCATAAATTGGTGGCTGCTCAGAGTTAGTGCATGGCTTTTGTCGTTTGAGAGCAACCCACCTCGAAGCCTTTGAGAGAGAGAAATCCTTGCGAGGACAAAGCCCAAACACCCAGAGCCAAAGAGTGTTAGGCATCACTGAAGTCTTTCTGTCTGCGTGACGTGAAGACTTATTACACTTGAGGACTGTGAATCCTCCAGCCGGTTAGGCGTCGCGTTCTGAGCATCCAAGAGCCATTGTGGATCGCCGGTGAACGAAGTCTGTGAAGGTTCGGAAGTCTACCTTGAAGACTTACCAGAGTGATTGGGCGAGGACTGTGTGTCCTTAGCTCAAGGGGAATAAGGTGAAGACGCGGTCTTCTGAGTTGAATCTCAGCCTCCCTAACCAGACGTACAGTTGTCACAGCAACTGGAACTGGTCCAACAAATCCTATGTCTTCAACAAGTGACTGGTTCTATCCTCTCCCTCTGTTTACTTAGAGTTTGTCTTCGTGAAGTCATTGCCTGTTGCCTTACCTGTTTGACTTCATTGCTTGACTACTATTGTTGTTTCGCTTCATACTATCTTCCATCCTGATCTTTACTACCTAGCTGCTATTAGTCCGTGTGATTTCACTTCACTACATATTTGACTGTGGCTTTCTTAGTGTAGTCTACCTTCCGCTGCATATCAATAGGTTCATTTCTACTGTTTGTCTTCAAAACTTCCATGCTTTTAAGACTTTCCAAAAATTGCCTATTCCCCCCCCCCCCCTCTAGTCGATAACTAGCACTTTCAATTGGTATCAGAGCAAGGTACTCCCTTGTTCTGTGTGATTCGGTTTAACCACCTGGAGTTTTAGCTATGTCGACTGCAGGGATAATCAAAGTCTCCGCTGCTTGCCCCGTGTTCGATGGAACTGAATATCCCTACTGGAAGAATAAGATGCGCATGCATCTTGAAGCCATTGATGTCGACCTCTGGTATGTCATCATGAACGGCATTCCCAAGACTGGTGAAGGTGTCACTCCTGCTGATGTCAAGAAGTTCATTCAACTAGACTCTACTGCCAAGAACATCATCTGTGGTCATCTGACCAAAGGACAGTATGGCCGTGTGAGTGCTCTGGAAATGTCAAAGCTAGTCTGGGACTGGCTATCCAAGGTCAACGAAGGCGTCTCAACCCAGAGAGATCAAAGGATCAGTGTTCTTCGCAACCTCTTCAACCGCTTCAAGAGAAACGACAATGAGAATGTCCAACTTACGTTTGATCGCCTCACCGACATCACAAATGAGCTTCGTGCTCTCGGCGCCACTGAGATTACCAAGCATGAAATCATCAAGACACTACTGAGATCACTTGACAGCTCTTTTGACACCCTTGCCCTCATGATACAAGAACGTCCTGATTTCAAGACACTCGATCCGTCTGATATACTTGAGAGGCTCAACACACATGAGTTCCAGCTTTCTGAGAAAAGAGATATCTATGGTCCCAACTATGGCCGAACTCGCGCTTTGAAGTCAAAAGCTGTTTCCTCATCTGAAGAAGAATCTGACTGCAGTTCTGATGATCCTGAAGACATTGGAAAGGAACTTGCTATGCTTGTGAAGAAGTTCCAGAAGTTCACTAAGAAGAAGGGTTTCAGAAAGTCTTCACGATCCAGCTCAAGAAATGATGAAGCCTCCACTCATGACTACAAGAAGAGAACATGTCACAAGTGCAAGAAACCTGGACACTATATCTCTGAGTGTCCACTGTGGGACAACAACAACAAGAAGAAGAAGAAGAAGAAGAGCAAGGAATATGATTCTGATGACAAGAAAAAGAAGAAATCTTCAAAGTCTTCTTCCAAGTCCTCATCAAAGTCTTCATCTCATAAGAAGAGCTCATCTGGCAAGGCTCGTGCTTTTGTTGGCAAGGAAATGGATTCAGAGGAGGAGTCTGCTTCTGAGGAGGCGGAGGTGGAGTCTGAGGAGGAGTCTGACCCTGGTGTTGCAAGTCTGGCTCTAGCCACTGCCTATGTTGCCAAGTCCATATTCAACACTGAAGACAATGACTTCCACACCAACACTGAAGCTGATGACAAGGACGACCCTACTCCCACCTACTGCTTCATGGCACGTGGTGCCAAGGTAAAATCACGCGATGCTTACTTTCAAACATCTAGTGAAGATGACTCTGATTGTGAATCCAAGCCCAGCTACAAAACACTTGCTAAAATTGCGACTGAACAACAAAAGGCTATGGAACATACTCAAAAACTGTTAGACAAAAGCGATGACATGTTGGACGCGGAAATGACCCGCTCACAGTCCTTAGTTGAAGACATAAAAAATATTCATGCTAAGTACCAAGAACTTGAGAGTCGTCATGAAACGCTCTCAACCACTCATGAAAAGCTCTCCTATGATTATCTTCAAAGAAAGCAAGAGCTTGAGAAATTGAGAGTGTCTCATGAAGATCTTCAAAAAGAGAATGAGTCACTTCGCGCTCAATAGATCAGTCCCGCTCAGGACGGATTTGAACCACCATGTATGAAATGCCTTGAGTGTGACAATGCTACCTCTGTTGCTGAATGTTCTACTGCTGCTGTTGTATTGTCTTCAACTGCTGATGTGGTAACTAACCCCTCTACGGAGGATACCACTACTATTGCTGATGAAAATGCTAGGTTGAAGACATTACTTGAAACAGGGATGTATAAAAGCCTGAAAGGGCATCAGACACTTTGCGATGTCCTCAAAAAGCAGATTCTGAACCGAAACCCTAGGAAAGAGGGTGTTGGGTTCAAGAGGAAAATGAATGTTGATGGTTCCTACTGGAAGCCTGAGCAGTATCCCAAAACCACGTGGGTTGCTGCAAAGGGACCTTTAGTGGATCCATCCACCTTATCTGGCTTTACCTGTGCTAACCCTGTTATCATTGATGAATCCTTTGATGCAAACTATAAACTGTTCAAGAATCAGAATGGTGAAGTGTTTGCCAGATATATTGGTACTAACTGCAGGAATGGGCCACCTATGAAGAAGATCTGGGTTCCCAAAAGCTGTCTTGAGAAGCTTCCAGTGAATGTCATCATGACACCACCTGGGAAGAAGACAAACCCCAGACCTAAGGCTTCATATGGTCCAAAGGCTTCATACAGACAGAGGACTCACCTGAGTCACCCTAACGCCAATGTTTTGCAGGGAAACCACACTCAGACTTATGAATATGAGCGTGTGTCTTCAAACCGCTATGTTCATAAAACTAAGAACTTTTCTGCTTATTCATATGAGTATCATTCATCTCCTGCAAGGCTATTTGCTAGGGCTCCAAAGCCAAAGTTCTCAGATGCTGCACTTAGACTCATTGCTTCTAAGCCACCCCTGAAGATGTGGGTGGTTAAGAAGAATTAACTTTCTCTTGCAGGGAAAGGTCTCCAGCCGAAAATCAAAGGCGTCTGATGCTATTGCTGGGGACCTAAAACATCTTGTAGGGTGCAAGATCAAATGCCCAAATGGTCTCACTATGTATTTTGTTCCTGAATCGCTTGCCATTCATCCTATCAGTCCTAATCTTGATCTGAGCTTCAATAATCCTCTTGCCCGTCAAATGTTTTTGCTTCACAATACTCTTGGTGAAGCCTATCCCCCTAACTGTAATGCAGAGTATGACACCTCATGCTTCAGAATGGATTATGGACAGCGGATGCACTAATCATATGACTGGTGATCGAAGTCTTCTTATGGACTCAACTTTACGTCCATCTGATAAGAGTCACATCACGTTTGCTGACACTGGTAAAAGCAGGGTATTGGGTCTAGGTAGAGTTGCAATCTCAAGGGATCAACACATGGATAAAGTGATGCTTGTTGAATCCCTTGGCTTCAACTTAATGTCTGTCTCGATGCTTTGCGATCTGAACATGGTTGTAATATTTGGAAAGTATCGTTGCCTTGTACTAATGGAATCTGACAAATCTCTAGTCTTTGAAGGGTACAGGAAAGATGATCTGTACATGGTAGATTTCTCAGCAGGACCACAGCTTGCAAGATGTCTCCTTACAAAAGCTTCAGAATGCTGGCTATGGCATCGGAGGCTGGGGCATGCTGGCATGAGGAACTTACATACACTCGCCAAGAAGAAGCATGTCATTGGTATTGAGGACGTCAAGTTCAAGAAGGATCATTTCTGCGGTGCCTGCGAAGCTGGACAGATGACAAGGGCCAAGCATCCCTCGAAGACAATCATGACTACTTCTCAACCTTTCTAGCTGCTACACATGGACTTATTTGGCCCTACTCACTACTCTACCCTCACAACGACTGCCTGTCTCTGTGGCTTCGTCATTGTTGATGATTACTCAAGATACACATGGGTGCACATAATTCTCTACAAGACTGAAGTGCAAGATGTCTTCAGACGCTTCACCAATCGTGCCATGAACAACTATGGCATCAAGATCAAGCATATCAGAAGTGACAACGGCACTGAGTTCAAGAACACCAGACTTGATCTTTATCTAGATACAATGGGAATCACTCATGAGTTCTCTGCTCCATACACACCTCAGCAAAATGGCATCGTAGAGCGCAAGAACAAAACCCTCATTGAGATGGCTCGAACGATGCTCGATGAATACAAGACGCCAAGAAAGTTCTGGCCCGAAGCTATTGATACAGCATGTCACGTCATCAACCGTGTTTACATCCATAAGCTTCTGAACAAAACATCCTATGAGCTCCTCACTGGCAAGAAGCCAAATGTCAGCTACTTCAGAGTATTTGGAGCAAGGTGCTGGATCAAGGATCCCCATCACAAGTCAAAATTTGCACCAAAGGCTCATGAAGGCTTCATGCTCGGTTACGGAAAGGACTCGCACTCTTACAGAGTCTTCAACCTCTATCTCTACAAAATCGTTCAAACTGTGGATGTGCGGTTTGATGAAACCAATGGTTCACAAAGAGAGCTCCTGCCAAGTACACTAGAAGAAGCTCCACCCAGTGAATCTATCAAGCTAATGGGAACTGGTGAAATCATGCCTTCTGAAGCACAGCCTAAAGAGGAACTTATCATATCTGCACCTAACCAACCTGAAGACAATGCTCAGCCTGAAGACAATCCTCCCAATGATGACAATGATCAGCAAGAGCAAAGTCTTCGTCTAGTTCATCCTCATGTTGCGAGTGAAGTACAGATTGAGAAGATAATTGATAGTATCAATGCACCTGGTCCACTTACTCACTCAAGAGCAACACAGTTAGCAAATTTCTGTGGGCACTTCTCTTTTGTGTCAATATCAGAACCCAAGAAAGTTGCTGAAGCCTTCATGGAACCTGAATGGATTCAAGCTATGCAAGAAGAGCTTCAAGTGTTCAAGCTGAACAATGTTTGGGAACATGTCAAGCGTCCTGACCCTCGCAAGCATAACATTATAGGCACAAAATGGATATATCGAAACAAGCAAGATGAGCATGGTCAAGTCGTTAGAAACAAGGCACGTCTTGTGGCTCAAGGATATACTCAAGTGGAAGGAATTGACTTCGATGAAACATTTGCTCCTATGGCTAGACTTGAAGCTATTCGCATACTGCTAGCCTATGCTAACCACAACAACATCTTGCTATATCAAATGGATGTGAAGAGTGCATTTCTCAACGGCAAGATTGAAGAAGAAGTATACGTCGCACAACCTCCTGGCTTTGAAGATCCAAAACATCCTGATATGGTGTACAAACTTAACAAAGCACTATATGGCCTCAAACAAGCTCCTCGTGCTTGGTATGATACGATCAAAGACTTCCTGAAGAGCAAAGGCTTCAAACCTGGATCCCTCGATCCTACGCTCTTCACGAAGACATATGATGGTGAACTATTTGTGTGCCAAATATATGTGGATGACATAATCTTCGGCTGCACCAACCAGAAGTATAGTGATGAGTTTGGATACATGATGCAAGAGCAATATCAGATGTCCATGATGGGAGAGCTGAAGTTCTTCCTTGGTCTTCAAATTCGTCAGCAAAGGAATGGCATCTTCATATCTCAAGAGAAATACCTCAAAGATTGCCTGAAGAAGTTTGGAATGCAAGATTGCAAAGGGTACACGACGCCAATGCCAGCCAAACATCATCTGGGTCCCGACGACAATGGTAAAGAGTTCGATCAACAGGTATACCGCTCCATGATTGGTTCTTTACTTTACCTATGTGCATCTAGGCCAGATATTATGCTTAGTGTTTGCATGTGTGCTCGATTCCAAGCGGCACCAAAGGAATCTCATCACTTAGCTGTGAAGCGAATTCTTTGATATTTGGCTCACACCCCAACACTAGGATTATGGTATCCAAAGGGCTCAGAATTTGATCTGGTTGGATTTTCGGATGCTGATTATGCTGGTGACAAGGTGGATCGCAAGTCTACATCAGGCACATGTCACTTTCTGGGTACTTGTCTGTTGGTCTTCAAAGAAGCAGAACTGTGTATCACTCTCAACTGCTGAATCTGAATACATTGCTGCTGGATCTTGCTGCGCTCAGCTTCTATGGATGAAGCAAACTCTCAAGGACTATGGCATCAATCTGAAACAAGTACCTCTCTTCTGCGACAACGAAAGCGCCATCAAGATTGCCAACAACCCAGTTCAGCACTCGAAGACAAAGCACATTGAAATTCGTCATCACTTCCTCAGAGATCATGTCATGAAGAAAGATATTGATATCATTCACGTCAACACTGAAGAGCAACTGGCAGATATCTTCACAAAGCCCTTTGACGAGAAAAGGTTTTGCAAGTTACGGTGTGAGCTAAATATCTTGGAATCCTCAAATGTCCTGTGATCAGACACACATCCTAACACTTATGCATGTTGATGACTTACATGTGCAACACACGAAGTAAAGTATATCTTCAATCAATGAAGACTTACATTCTGAGTGTGAATACATTAACGAGGAATTGGACTTCGGAGCGCCACGATAATTGTGCGCCGTGTCTGGGTCTAATACTTCCTATACGGTGGGTAACGCCACCACCAAACTTTTCTGTTTGAAGTGTTTCACTCATGGCGTTACATTTGATATCTTCGCATTTGGTTTGTCTTCAATTCCAATTTGTCTTCATGATTATCTTCACTATGTTGATTTGATTGCTTTCTGATATATATACTAGTGTTCTGTCCTCTACAGCATTCACTTATAGCTACGTCTTCCTTGTTGAATCTTTTGAACTAAGTGAATGTGATCGGACCCTAATCTCTCTATGCTTCCTATCTCAAACTCTATCTGTCCAAATCATATGCATTCTATTGAAACTGTCGAATGTCTTCTCTGCATCTTTGTCAGCAGAAGATACAGAGACAAACATTAAGTCTGTTTTAAATGATTCATCCTTATTGCCTGAAATCTAGAGAAGTCAGAACGACCATCCGACAAACCTGGCGGGCGTGGGAACGTGGGACAACTCTGAGTATGTTGCATGCTTGCCACGTGCCCCTCAGATGTGAACTGCCAGGGGCACCTGCATAATTGCGCTGTGCCGCACACTTCCTTATAAATACATGTCCCTGCAGTAAAGAAAACTTCTTCCACCTCTCCACCTCGTCAAAACCCTAGCGCCACCGCTAGCTCTCGACGACGCCGGCGACGAAGCGCTTAGCTGCCGCGACTTCTCCGACGCCGTCCTCACGCCGGCCGTGGACATCGTCCTCTCCGCCGCCGCTGTAGGTGCCCTCCGTCGCCAAGTTAGGGCACGGTGGATTGAACTGCTCGGTCTCCTACTCTTCCCATCTAGCAGTTCATCGTGTGGTAAATAAAACTCTCTTTTTACCATCTTTTTGATCCTCAAAGATTCATACTGTGTACCAAACTAGGTTTCTGCCTATACAAGTTAGATCTATTCTGTCTGCATCTCATACTACCTAGCATATTCACTTAAGCTTCATATCAAGTTAGATTCCTCACTTGTACTTATTCGTGGATTCGTACAAATCTGGAACCAACTCTCAACATATAAGTGAATGTCTTCGCATCATGAGGTCAATGTCTTCAAACTGATTTATCTTCAAAATCTTCTGAGAATGCATATGACCTCTTCCCCTTCCCTCGCATCTCTAATGTTGTCACAGGTACATGTCCATGGGAGAATCCCTTGGTTCTCATAGTCTGCATTCGTTTGCACAATTTTTACAGCATCACATTAACTCTCCCGAAGCCAGTTCCTACTTGTCTAGCAAGCGGAAGCCTTTGAAGCCTTTGAACGTATTGAAACCATTCAGTTTGAAGTTCATGGCTGTAGAGAAATTAGTAAGGAAGGGTGGCAGATAGCGTCGAGGAGGAACATCAAGAGATTTGCCTGATAACCTCTCAGAGCTTTACAAGACAGATCCTGAAGAGGATTACAATCAGCGCAAGACCCGAATCCAATGGATTCGACGATATTGGGCTGAACAATGGTTCAAATACAAGTTCGTGACCCAGGAATATGCAGAGAAAAATGCCATCAAGCGACCATGGGGAGATATTTTGTACAGAAGTCTTCTACCCAGGTCCAGAGCTGAAGCCATTGCGCAAGGCTTCTATCCTTGCATGGTCCGTGGGCCACAACCAGGTGATGCCGACCCATCATCTTTACTCTGGTGTCGCGAAGACAATCGGTTCAAACGCAATTATCTGTTTGCAAAAGCCTCAGCAAAGAAGAACAAAGATTCTTTGGGGTTAGACTTCAACCCTGGTCCCTCTGCTCCCCGCGCTGACGGCTCACGTGATGAAGAAGTCAATATCATCGGTCCCTTCTACAACCTTGATGGTCTCATCGCTCACATCAGAGTCCAAGGTGCCAAAGTGGATCATTCTGATGATGATGCTGACACGGATGAAGCCCCTGATCCCACCCCAAAGCCGCAGAAGCCAAAGAAGGCTAAGGCTTCAAGATCAGCTGCTCCTCCAAAAGCTTCACGTGCGAAGCCACTGGCCACTGCACCTCCTGAACACAGTGTGTAGTCTGAAGATCTGTCACGCATCTCCAAGAAGACGGAGAAGAAGAAGAAAATTGTCAAGAATACTGATCAGACACTGACTCCTGCTGCCATTCTGCGTGAAGAGCCCATTGATCTATCCAGTGATGAAGATCTTGCAGATGATGCCCTTGAGCAACTGATCAAGAGCAAGGAAGAAGCAGAAATCTTCAATGATTTGCCTCTCTTTGATGTGGCAATCATCCATAACTTCATTGATGAGTGGTTTGTGTAAGTGCATCTAGTGCCACCCCTAGTTGGTTTTGGAGTATTGACGACAAACCTAGTTGAGGGACTAATGTGTTTGTGAGAATTGCAGGATAACACAGGTAGAAGTCCCTCATTGATTTGGTTTTCCTACCAGAGATGACCCCTAAAAATGTATGAAGACATTGAAGTCAAAAGTAGTATATGAAGATATTCACACTGAAGACTATGACAAGAGAAGACACCACATGAAGCCTATGGAGCTCGAAGACTTAGATCTTACGTAGTTCTCTTTCTTTTGTGTTGAGTCATAGGAACCACTGTACTGTTAAGTGGGGTCCAAGAGAACCAGTCAGAATGACTGAAGTGATGCCTAACCAAAAACCTATGTCTTCGAGTGAAGACTATGAGAGCGAATCTTGTCCAGAGTCGGACAAGTCAGCTTTGCTTGCAGCCCAAGTAAAGTTGCCGTGTGAGTTTGAAATCTGACCGTTGGAACACGTGTCAGTTCCTTAGTGACCCAGGGTCATTTCGAACAAATCAGGTCGGGTTGCCAAGTGGCTATAAATAGCCCACCCCCTACAACCATAAACGGTTGGCTGCTCAGATTGAGAGTACGGCTTTTGTCGTTTGAGAGCAACCCACCTCGAAGCCTTTGAGAGAGAATTCCTTGCGAGGATAAAGCCCTAACCACCCAGAGCCAAAGAGAATTAGGCATCACTTAAGTATTCTTGTCTGTGTGATCTGAAGACTTATTACACTTGAGGACTGTGCATCCTCCAGCCGGTTAGGCGTCGCGTTCTGAGCATCCAAGAGACATTGTGGATTGCCGGTGAACGAAGTCTGTGAAGGTTTGGGAGTCTACCTTGAAGACTTACCAGAGTGATTGGGCGAGGCCTGTGTGACCTTAGCTCAAGGGGAATACGGTGAGGACTAGGTGTCCTGAGCTGCGTGTTCAGGACTGGGTGTCTGGGACTGTGTGTCCTAAGGTTTAAATACCTAGCCGCCCTAACCAGACGTATAGTTGTCACAACAACTGGAACTGGTCCAACAAATCATTGTCTTCAACGAGTCACTGGTTTCATCTTCCCTTCCCTTTACTTACTGTTACTCCTTGTGAAGTCATTGTATGTTTGCACTATCTTTTGTCTTCACTGAGTGACTGCTAGTTCTGTTTGGCTTCACAATATCTTCCTACCTGATCCTTACTACATTGCTGCTATTAGTCATTGTGCTTTCACTCTATTGAATACTTGACTATGGCTTGCCTAGTGTAGTCTACCTTCCGCTGCAGGGTATTAGGTTTATTTCTATCGTTTGTCTTCATAACTCCCACATTTTGAAGACTTTCATAAAAATCGCCTATTCACCCCCCTCTAGTCGATATAACGCACTTTCAATTGGTATCAGAGCAAGGTGCTCCCTTGTTCTGTGTGATTCGGTTTAACCACCTGGAGTTTTAGCTATGTCAACTGCAGGGATAATTAAAGTCTCCACTGCGTGCCCCGTCTTCGATGGAACTGAATATCCCTACTGGAAGAATAAGATGTGCATGCATCTTGAAGCCATTGACGTCGACCTATGGTATGTCGTCGAGAACGGCGTTCCCAAGGCTGGAGAAGGTGTCACTGCTGCTGATGTCAAGAAATTCGTTCAACTGGACTCTACTGCCAAGAATATCATCTGTGGTCATCTGACCAAAGGACAGTATGGCCGTGTGAGTGCTTTGAAAACATCTAAGCTGGTCTGGGACTGGCTCTCCAAGGTCAATGAAGGCGTCTCAACCCAGAGAGATCAGAGAATCAGTGTCCTTCACAACCTCTTCAACCGCTTCAAGCGAAATGACAATGAGAATGTCCAGCACACATTTGACTGACTCACTGACATCACAAATGAGTTTCAAGCCCTCGGCGCTATTGAGATCACCAAACATGAAGTCGTCAAGACACTACTGAGATCACTTGATAGTTCGTTCAACATCCTAGCCCTGATGATTCAAGAACGTCCTGATTTCAAGACACTCGATCCGTCTGACATACTTGAGAGGCTCAACACACATGAGTTTCAGCTTTCTGAGAAAAGAGATATCTACGGTCCAAACTATGGGCGAACTCGTCCCTTGAAGGCAAAAGCTGTCTCCTCATCTGAAGAAGAATCTGACAGCAGTTCTGATGATCCTGAAGACATTGGACGGGAACTTGCTATGCTTGTCAAGAAGTTCCAAAAATTCACCAAGAAGAAAGGCTTCAGAAAGTCTTCCCGATCAAGCTCAAGGAATGATGAAGCTTCTGCTCATGACTACAAGAAGAAAACATGTCACAAGTGCAAGAAACTTGGCCACTTCATCTCTGAGTGTCCATAGTGGGACAATGAGAACAAAAAGAAGAAGAAGAGCAAGGAATATGACTCTGACGACAAGAAAAAGAATAAATACTCAAAGTCTTCTTCCAAGTCTTCCTCAAACTCTTCATCACACAAGAAGAGCTCATCTGGAAAGGCACGTGCGTTTGTTGGCAAGGAAATGGATTCAGAGGAGGAGTCCGCTTCTAAGGAGGCGGAGGTGGAGTCTGAGGAGGAGTCCGATTCAGGCGTCACAAGTCTGGCTACAGCATACGTTGCCAAGTCCATCTTCAATACTGAAGACAATGACTTCATCATCGACACCGATGCAAATGACAAGGACTACTCCGCTTCTACCTACTGCTTCATGGCACGCGGTGCCAAGGTAAACACACGCACTACTCACTATCAAACATCTAGTGACGATGACTCTGATTGTGGTTCAAAACCCAGCTACAAAACTCTTGCTAAAATTGCAACTGAACAATAGAAAGCTATGGAACATATTCAAAAACTGTTAGACAGAAGCAATGATCTGTTAGGTGCTGAAATGACTCGATCTGAATCCTTAATTGAAGACATAAAAAATCTTCACGTTAAGTATCAGGAACTTGAAAGTCGTCATGAAACTCTCTCAACAACTCATGAAAAGCTTTCCTATGATTATCTTCAAAGGAAGCAAGATCTTGAGAAATTGAGAGCGGCTCATGAAGATCTTCAAAAGGAAAACGAGTCACTTCGCGCCAAACAGATCAGTTCCGCTCAGGAAGGATTTGAACCACCATGTCTTAAATGCATTGAGCATGATAATGCTACTTCTGTTGCTGAATGTTCTACTGCTACTACTGTTGCAATATCTTCAACTGTTGATGTGGTAACTAACCCCTCTGCTGAGGATACCACTGCTATTGCTGATGAGAATGCTAGGTTGAAGACATTGCTTGAAACAGGGATGTACGAAAGTCTTAAAGGGCATCAGACACTATGTGATGTCCTCAAAAAGCAGATTCTGAACCGAAACCCGAGGAAAGAGGGTGTTGGGTTCGTAAGGAAAACGAATGATGATGGCTCATACTGGAAACCTGAGCAGTACCCCAAAACCATGTGGGTTGCTGCAAAGGAACCTTCAGCAGATCCATCCAATCTATCAGGCTTCACTTGTGCTAACCCCATTATCATTGATGAATCCTTTGATGCAAACTATATACTGTTTAAGAATCAGAATGGTGAAGTGTTTGCCAGGTACATTGGTACTAACTGCAGGAATGGTCCACCTATGAAGAAGATCTAGGTTCCGAAAAAGGTGTCTGGAGAATCTTCCTGTGAATGTCATCATGACACCTCACGTGAAGAAGACAAACCTCAGACCAAAGGCTTCATATGGTCCAAAGGCTTCATATAGACAGAGGACTCACCTGAGTCGCACTAACGCAAATGCTTCGCAGGGAAACCATACTCAGGCATATGAATATGAGAGCGGTTCATCAAACCGCCATGTTCATAAGACCAAGAACTATTCTGCTTATTCTTATGAGTACTATTGTCCGCCTGCAAGACTGTTTGCTAGGGCTCCAAAGCCAAAATTCTCAGATGCTGCACTTAGACTTATTGCTTCTAAGCCACCCTTGAAGATGTGGGTGGCTAATAAAGCTTAAATCTCTTTTGCAGGGAAAGGTCTCCAGCAGAAAACCAAAATCGTCTGACACTATTGCTGGAGACCTTAAACATCTTGTAGGGCGCAAGATCAAATGCCCGAATGGTCTTACTATGTACTTCGTTCCTGAATCGCTTGCTACTCTCCCTATTAGTCCTAATCTGGATCTAAGCTTTCATAACCCATTGGTTCATCAAATGTTTTTGCTTCACAATGCTCTTGGTGAAGCCTATCCCCCTAACTGCACTGTAGGGTACAACACCAGTGTCTTCAGAATGGATTATTGATAGTGGGTGTACAAATCACATGACTGGCAAAAGAAGCCTTCTTATGGACTCAACCTTACGTCCATCTGACAAGAGCCACATCACATTTGCTGACACTGGTAAAAGTAAGGTATTGGGTCTAGGTAGAGTTGCAATCTCAAGGGATCAACACATGGATAAAGTCATGCTTGTTGAATCCCTTGGCTTCAACTTAATGTCTGTCTCAATGCTTTGCGTTTTGAACATGATCGTAATATTTGGAAAATATCGTTGCCTTGTACTAATGGAATCTGACAAGTCTCTAGTATTTGAAGGGTATCGAAAAGATGATTTGTACGTGGTAGATTTCTCAGCGGGACCACAGCTAGCCGTATGTCTTCTAGCAAAAGCTTCAGAATGCTGGCTCTAGCATCGGAGGCTAGGGCATGCTGGCATGAGGAACCTCCACACCCTTGCAAAGAAGAAGCATGTCATAGGCATCAAGGGCGTCAAGTTCAAGAAAGATCACTTATGCGGTGCCTGTGAACCAGGGAAGATGACGAGGGACAAACATCCCTCGAAGACAATCATGACCACTACTCGACCCTTCGAACTGCTTCACATGGATCTTTTCAGTCCCACTCATTACTCAACTCTTACTACTACTGCTTGTCTCTATGGCTTTGTCATTGTTGATGATTATTCTAGATATACTTGGGTGCACATAATCCTTTACAAGACTGAAGTGCAGGATGTCTTCAGACGCTTCGCCAATCGAGCTATGAACAATTATGGCGCCAAGATAAAACACATCAGAAGTGACAATGGCACTAAATTCAAGAACACTGGCCTTGATACATATCTTGATACCTTGGGCATCACACATGAATTCTCGGCTCCGTACACGCCACAGCAGAATGGCGTCGTCGAATGCAAGAACAAAACACTCATTGAGATGGCCAGAACGATGCTAGATGAATACAAGACTCCAAGAAAATTCTGGCCTGAAGCCATTGATACTGCATGTCATACAATCAATCGTGTTTATCTTCACAAGCTTCTGAACAAGACATCTTATGAGCTCCTTACTGGCAAGAAGCCAAATGTCAGTTACTTCAGAGTATTTGGCGCCAGGTGCTGGATCAAGGACCCACATCACACCTCAAAGTTTGCACCAAAAGCACATGAGGGTTTTATGCTTGGATATGGAAAAGATTCGCACTCCTACAGAGTCTTCAATCTCTTTCATTACAAAGTGGTTGAAACAGTGGATGTGCGGTTCGATGAGACCAACGGTTCACAAAGAGAGCAACTGCCAAATGTGCTAGATGAAGTTCCATCCAGTGAATCATTCAAGCTAATGGGAACTGGAGAAATTATACCTTCTGAAGCTCATCCTGAAGAAGAATTTATCATCTTAGCACCTGATCAACATGAAGACAATGCTCAGTCTGAAGACATTCCTTCTAACAACGACAATGATCAGCAAGAGCAAAATCTTCGCCCTGTACATCCTCGTGTTGCCAATGAAGTGCAGATTGAAAGAATAATTGATAGCATCAATGCTCCTGGTCCACTCACTCGTTCAAGGGCAACTCAGCTAGCAAATTTATGTGGGCACTTTGCATTCATCTCAATAACAGAACCCAAGAAAGTTGAAGAAGCCTTCATGGAACCTGAATGGATTCAAGCTATGCAAGAAGAGCATCAACAGTTTGAGCTGAATAATGTATGGGAACTGGTTAAGCGTCCTGATCCACGGAAGCACAATATAATAGGCACAAAATGGATATACCGCAACAAGAAAGATGAGCATGGTCAAGTTGTCAGAAACAAAGCTCGTCTCGTTGCTCAAGGATATACTCAAGTGGAAGGCATTGACTTCGATGAAACATTTTCTCCTGTGGCTAGACTTGAAGCCATACGCATACTGCTGGCCTATGCAAATAATCATAACATACTTCTATATCAAATGGATGTGAAGAGTGCTTTTCTCAATGGCAAGATTGAAGAAGAAGTGTATGTTGCACAACCGCCTGGCTTTGAAGATCCAAAACATCCTGACATGGTATACAAGCTCAACAAGGCACTGTATGGCCTCAAACAAGCCCCTCGGGCCTGGTATGACACACTCAAATACTTCCTGAAGAGCAAAGGCTTCATACCTGGTTCCCTAGACCCCACTCTCTTCACGAAGACATATGATGGTGAACTGTTTGTGTGCCAAATATATGTGGATGACATTATCTTCGGATGCACCAACCAGAAGTACAGTGAAGAGTTTGGATATATGATGCAAGAGCAATATCAGATGTCCATGATGGGAGAGCTGAGGTTCTTCCTCGGTCTTCAAATAAGACAACAACGCAACGGCATCTTCATATCTCAAGAAAAGTATCTCAAAGATTGTCTGAAGAAGTTTGGTATGCAAGACTGCAAAGGCTTCACAACACCAATGCCAGCCAAACATCATCTGGGTCCTGGCGACAATGGTAAAGAGTTTGATCAAAAGGTATACCGCTCCATGATTGGTTCTTTACTTTATCTATGTGCATCTAGGCCAGATATTATGCTTAGTGTTTGCATGTGTGCTCGATTTCAAGCGGCACCAAAGGAGTCGCATCACTTAGCTGTGAAGCGAATTCTTCGATATTTGGCTCACACCCCAACTCTAGGATTATGGTATCCAAAGGGCTCAGAGTTTGATCTGGTTGGATTCTCGGATGCTGATTATGCTGGTGACAAAGTTGATCACAAGTCTACATCAGGCACATGTCACTTTCTAGGACGATCACTTGTATGTTGGTCTTCAAAGAAGCAGAACTGTGTATCTCTCTCCACTGCTGAATCTGAATACATTGCTGCTGGATCTTGCTGCGCTCAGCTTTTGTGGATGAAGCAAACACTCAAGGACTATGGCATTCATATGAAGCAAGTGCCACTTTACTACGACAACGAAAGCGCCATCAAGATTGCCAACAACCCAGTTCAGCACTCGAAGACAAAGCACATTGAAATTCGTCATCACTTTCTCAGAGATCATGTTGTGAAGGAAGATATTGATATCATACACGTCAACACTGAAGAGCAATTGGCAGATATCTTCACCAAGCCCTTGGATGAGAAGAGATTTTGCAAGTTACGGTGTGAGCTAAATATCCTGGAATCCTCAAATGTCCTCTGATCAGGCACACATCCTAACCCTTATGCATATTGATGACTTAGATGTGCAACACACGAAGTAAAGTATATCTTCAATCAATGAAGACATACATTCTAAGTGTGAATACATTAATGTGGAATTTGACTTTGGAGCGCCACGATAATTGTACGCCGTGTCTGGGTCTAATACTTCCTATACGGTGGGTAACGCCACCACCAAACGTTCTATTTTGAAGTGTTTCACTCATGGCGTTATATTTGCTATGTCTTCACATTTGGTTTGGCTTCGATCTCAACATATCCTCATGATTATCTTCACTATGTTGATTATATATATATAGACTAGTGTTCTGTCCTCTACAGTATTCACTTATAGCTATGTTTTCTTGTTGAATCTTTTGAACTAAGTGAATGTGATCGGACCCTAACCTCTCTATGCTTTCTATCTCAAATTCTATCTCTCCAAATCATATGCATTCTATTGAAACTGTCGAATGTCTTCTCTGCGTCCTTGTCAGCAGAAGATACAGAGACAACCATTAAGTCCGTTTTCAATGCTCATTACTCCACATAAAAAACCCGGAGAAGTAGGAACGACCACCCGACAATCCAGGCGTGCGTGGGACGTGGAACAAACCCCAAAATTCCGCATAATGGCCAAGTGTTCCTCAGATGCGAATCGCCAGGGGCACCTGTGTAATAGCGCAGTGCCGCCCATGTACCTATAAATACACACTTCACAGCGGTCATTATCTCTTCTTCCACTCTCGCACGAACCCTAGCGCCATCGCTAGCCCTCGACGACGCCGGCGACGAAGCGCTTCGCTGCCGCAACCTCTCCGACGCCGTCTTCACGCCGACCGCGGACATCGTCCTCTCCGCCGTCGCCGTAGGTGTCCTCTGTCGCCAAGTTAGGGCACGGAAGATCGAACTGCTCGGCCTCATCTTCCACTCCGTCTAGCAGTTCTTAGTGTGGTAAATAAAACTTCCTTTTTACAACATCGTTGATCCTATGGATTTGTCACTTTCTACCACAAGCAGTTTCCATTCACACAAGTTAGATCTCTTTCATACTGCATCTCATAACATGCCTAGTATATTCACTTGTGCTTCACAAAGTAGTTAGATTCCTCACTTGTACTGATCTGTGGATTCGTACAAATCTGGAACCAACTCCTTATCTATGAGTGAATGTCTTCGCACGATGAGGTCAATGTCTTCTAAACTGATTTATCTTCAAAATCTTCTGAGAATGCATATGACCTCTTCCCCTTCCCTCGCACCTTAATGCTGTCACAGGTACATGTCCGTGGGAGAATCCTTTGGTTCTCATAGTCTGCATTCATTTGCAGAATTCTTACAGCATCACATAAATTCTCCCGAAGCCAGTTCCTGTTGGTCCAGCAAGCGAAAACCTTTGAAGCCTTTGAACGTGTTGAAGCCTTTCAAGTTAAAGTTTATGGCTTCAAAGAAATCAGCAAGGAAGGGTGGCAGAAAGCGTCGTGGAGAAACATCCAGAGATCTGCCAGATAACCTCTTAGAACTGTACAAGACAGATCCTGAAGAGGATTACAATCAGCGCAAGACCCGAATCCAATGGATTTGAAGATATTGGGCAGAACAATGGTTCAAATACCGATTTGTAACCCAGGAATATGCTGAGAAAAACGCCATCAAGGGACCATGGGGAGACATCCTATATAAGAATCTTCTACCCAGGTCCAGAGATGAAGCCATTGAACAAGGCTTCTATCCATGCATGGTCCGTGGGCCACAGCCTGCTGATGCACACCCATCGTCACTACTATGGTGTCGTGACGACAATCTGTTCAAGAGCAACTTCCAGTTTGCCCAGAACTCAGCGAAGCAAAACAAGAAGACTTTGGGATTAGACTTCAACCCTGGTCCCTCAGCACCAAGGGTAGATGGCACACGAGATGCAGAACCCAATGTCATCGGTCCTTTCTACAACCTTGAAGGCCTCATCACCCGCATTTTAGTTCAAGGGACTACAGTGAATGAGCCTGCAGCTGACGCTGAATCAGAAGAAGCGCCTGCAGCGCTGAAGACAAAGAAGCTGAAGAAGCCTAAAGCTTCAAAGCCTGCCCCTTCACCAAAAATCTCACGGGCGAAGCCACTGGCAACTGCACCTCCTGAAGACAGTGTGCAGTCCGAAGACTTATCACACATCTCCAAGCCCCAGCAGGCCAATATGCCTCTGCCACACACAGGCCAAAAGCTAACAGCTGCTGCCATTCTGCGCAATGATGAAATTGATCTGTCAAGTGATGAAGATCTTGCAGATGACGCTCTTGAGCAACTCATCAAGAGCAAAGAAGAAGCAGAAATCTTCAATGATCTGCCTCTCTTTGATGTAACCATCATCCACAACTTCATTGACGAGTGGTTTGACACGCCAAACATTAGCTTTGAAGATCTGCAGCTATCCATTGGCCTCAGTGTCGCCTTCCAAGGCGCCATTGCTTCAGAGCTAGCTGTCGCCCAGCGCATTGTTGAACTGAAGCAAAAGATTGACTATGAAAAGGCTCAATTCAAGAAGCATATGGCCAAGCTCAGTGTGCAAGAAGTGAAGAACTTCAAGATCATGATGCACGAGCTCAAGGAAGCCTTTCTGAAGAAATGTGCAGAAGCTCAGGGTTCGCGTGAGCGCATGAAGACTCTGGCTGACAGAAGTGTGCAAGCCTACAATGAGGCTGAGAAGCACAAGGCCCTTGGGCGTCCTGGCATCGACCCCAGGATGGCCGCAAAGAAGAAGAAGAAGCCTGCTACGGCTGAACCTGATGCACCAAGGCAGGAAGCAGTTCCTATTGTCTTCCCAACTAGAATGACTGGCTCGAAGCCAAAAAGCCGGTCAACCGCTTCAGAGCTTAAGAAGACAAGGACTGCTGAGGCTGAAGCCAGGAAGAGGAAACACTCTGAAGCCTCTCCTACTACCCCCTCCAAGAAGAAGAGGAAGACCAAGAAAGATCAGGCTGCTCCCACAGAGCCTTTGATAGTTGAACCCATTTCTATTGTCTATCCTGAAGCTGAACGCCAACTGACTATCCATGAGCCTGCTTCTACAAAGGCTCATGAAGCTGAAGACTTTCCAGCAGCTGACCTCATCGCTGCTGAAGACATTGGTCACCATGACCATGTAGAAGATGGTGCGGTCCTTCCTCAGAACAGTGAACTCATCAGCATTGGTCGTCCACTGATGCCAATTGCACAGGATGCTTCATGGGTGGATCGCCCACAAGAGGAAGAAGACTATGAGGCCCAGCAAACTCCAACTCCACAGGCGTCGCCTGCGTTGCGCAGGCTTCGCAAAGGTCCAAGGCCTCAAGTCTCTGCTGAAGACAATCTGGCTGCATCAGCCGCGGAAGAAGAAGTCCCACAAGCTCCCACTCCCCTGTCCCACCAAGAAGCAGTTCTCAAGGAGAACGTGCTTGTGACCGACCCTCCAGCTCGTCAAGTGGAGGATGAAAATCTTGAGGCTGCCACAACCACTAATGAAGCTAATGTGGAGCCCTCCCCAACGGAAGAAGAAGACAGCGAAGCCACTGGTCCTGTCACTTCTGTTCCTGAGTCTGCTGCCGGTCCCCAGTTTGACTATCATGTTGGGCACAGGCCTCAGGTACAGAAGCCAATCCCAAGATTGCCAAGGTTCCCAGGTCCTGCATCAGCACCTGGCTCCTTCAATATCAATGGCTTCAGGGCAGACAACACATTCTTCGATAGCTCCAGGAACCCCTACTCAAGGGAAAGGATATCATCTGATCGGTTCTGGAGCTATCCTTAGTGAAGCTATTACTCATGCATTCTTTACAACCAAGGTCGCATCTTCCCACACAAGCGCCTTGACATTGAAGCTATAGTTGGTCTGCCATGTCTGGAAGAAGCTTTGGATTGCTTCAAGGAAGTTGGACTGTTGCCCTTCGTTACTGACCAAGAGCATTGAAATGAAGAGTTGCTGCTCCAATTCTATGCCACACTTCACATCCGCGGGTACAGCAAAGATCCGAAGACTTGGGTCCTGGAGTGGATGACCGGAAACGTTCATCACGAACCCAATGCATTTGACATCATTGAGCTCACTGGCTTGCCCACTCCTGGAGATCTCTACGAGCATGGCTGTCAGTTGCATAGTGAAGCTATTGAGAGCATCTTTCAGAGGCCTGAACCTGATATGAGTCAGATGCTCAGCATGATGAAGCCATTGCCCCAAGATGCTACTTATCCCACGGAGTTCTTCGTTGAAGACCTTGAGTATCTGCCAAGAACCATTTATCACATCATCAGGCGAACTCTCTGGCCCATCAAAGGGCACTCTCCAAATACCAAGCTTGAAGGTACAATGAAGACTTCGATCTTCTATATACTTCATGGAAAATGCTTCAATGCACAGGACTTCTTCATTCGCCAACTTGCTGCCTCAGGCTCTGATCTGTTTGGCTTGAAGTTCTACGCCCCATGGGTAATGTGGCTAATCAAACTTCACTCCGATATCTCATATCAGCTATCTGCTCGCAATCATCGGATTTTTCTGCCTAATGTGGATATCTCTACTGAAGCCATCTATCCTGAGCCTGCCAAGGAACCTCTAAGTCTTCAGAATGCAGAGCATCAGAGTTTCTCTCAGAACATTGAAGGAGTTGAAGCAGTCACTCGGGTGTATCCTTTAGCTGGCACTACACGTGCACCACACCCTGCTTCCACTGAAGCCACTGATAGTACAACTTCTCCAAGACCCAAGAAGCGCACTCGTGTTCTCAACGACCGAGAGCTTCTTGTGGCTCTTCATCAGAAATAGGATAGGCATCATGACTGGCTGAAGCATCAGATGAAAAGCCTCTTGGTGGATGTCAATCGCATTCGCAATCTTGCCACCAAGAATGCTTTCATTGCCCATGAAACCTGTCGCCGCACATGGAAAGGGCTCACGATGATGTGTTCTGAAGATGATCTTCAAGAGGACGGCTTCACTGAGCGATTCAAGTTTGACTCCACACCTCCTCGAAGAGCTGTGCTGCGAGGAACTCCATCCCTTGAAGACTCTGAGTTCTCTTCCTCTGCTGCAACAGTGACTGCCAGAGTTATCGAGGATGAAGACGATGCTACTTCACCGCCACCTCCTTCAGCATGCTTCAACTCTGCTCCAAGCTCTTCAGCACCACCAAACACCACCAACGACCCTGCTACTTCACCTACTCCTCATGGGAACGAGTAGATGCTCTATGTCTTCAAACATTTTTGGTCCTCACTAACAAAAGGGGGAGAAGCATATGAGGTTGATAGTCTTCAAGCGGGTTCATATGGGCGGGTGCTTTATATTTTGATTCGTGCTTACAACTCTCGTTTTGCTAAATTTGGTTCTTTGAGTTGTAACACTTAAACTCGATGGTCGTCTGCTACTTATCTGCCACCTTGTTTTGCGATGATATATTCCGCATGTATGACGATAAATTCCGCACTTAGATCATTCTGCAGACGTCCATTTTCCATTATGCATGTCATTATCTTCATATACTTCCACATGCATAGTGGATTGTCATCATAAGTTGAAGTGGATCTCCACAAGTACAACCTGCCATGTGCATTTGCATTCCAGAAGCAAATTACTTATATGCACATCTTCAGGGGGAGCCCTTGCAATTTATGAAGACAATTCCTTATCCTTTACAATTTCACAGATTATATTCCCCGTTGAAAACTTCAACTAGTTTGTCATCAATCACCAAAAAGGGGGAGATTGTAAGTGCATCTAGTGCCACCCCTAGTTGGTTTTGGAGTATTGACGACAAACCTAGTTGAGGGACTAATGTGTTTGTGAGAATTGCAGGATAACACAGGTAGAAGTCCCTCATTGATTCGGTTTTCCTACCAGAGATGACCCCTAAAAATGTATGAAGACATTGAAGTCAAAAGTGGTATATGAAGATATTCACATTGAAGACTATGACAAGAGAAGACACCACATGAAGCCTATGGAGCTCGAAGACTTAGATCTTTCATAGTTCTCTTTCTTTTGTGTTGAGTCATAGGAACCACTGTACTGTTAAGTGGGGTCCAAGAGAACCAGTCAGAATGACTGAAGTGATGCCTAACCTAAAACCTATGTCTTCGAGTGAAGACTATGAGAGCGAATCTTGTCCAGAGTCGGACAAGTCAGCTTTGCTTGCAGCCCAAGTAAAGTTGCCGTGTGAGTTTGAAATCTGACCGTTGGAACACATGTCAATTCCTTAGTGACCCAGGGTCATTTCGGACAAATCAGGTCGGGTTGCCAAGTGGCTATAAATAGCCCACCCCCTACAACCATAAACGGTTGGCTGCTTAGATTGAGAGTACGGCTTTTGTCGTTTGAGAGCAACCCACCTCGAAGCCTTTGAGAGAGAATTCCTTGCGAGGATAAAGCCCTAACCACCCAGAGCCAAAGAGAATTAGGCATCACTTAAGTCTTCTTGTCTGTGTGATCTGAAGACTTATTACACTTGAGGACTATGCATCCTCCAGCCGGTTAGGCGTCGCGTTCTGAGCATCCAAGAGACATTGTGGATTGCCGGTGAACGAAGTCTGTGAAGGTTTGGGAGTCTGCCTTGAAGACTTACCAGAGTGATTGGGCGAGGTCTGTGTGACCTTAGCTCAAGGGGAATACGGTGAGGACTGGGTGTCCTGAGCTGCGTGTTCAGGACTGGGTGTCCGGGACTGTGTGTCCTAAGGTTTAAATACCTAGCCGCCCTAACCAGACGTACAGTTGTCACAGCAACTGGAACTGGTCCAACAAATCATTGTCTTCAACGAGTCACTGGTTTCATCTTCCCTTCCCTTTACTTACTGTTACTCCTTGTGAAGTCATTGTATGTTTGCACTATCTTTTGTCTTTACTGAGTGACTGCTAGTTCTGTTTGGCTTCACAATATCTTCCTACCTGATCCTTACTACATTGCTGCTATTAGTCATTGTGCTTTCACTCTATTGAATACTTGACTATGGCTTGCCTAGTGTAGTCTACCTTCCGCTACAGGGTATTAGGTTTATTTCTATCGTTTGTCTTCATAACTCCCACGTTTTGAAGACTTTCATAAAAATCGCCTATTCACCCCCCCCCCTCTAGTCGATATAACGCACTTTCAGTTTGACACCCCAAATCTCAGCTTTGAAGATCTGCAACTTCCCATTGGCCTCAGCGTCTCCTTCAATGGCGCCATTGCTTCTGAGCTAGCTCTTGCACAGCGCATTGTTGAACTGGAGCACAAAATCGACTATGAGAAAGCTCAGTTCAAGAAGCATGTGGCCAAGCTCAGCGTGCAAGATGTCAAAAACTTCAAGATCATGCTGCACAAGCTCAAGGAAAACTTTCTCAAGAAACGGGAAGAAGCCAAAGGATCCCATGAGCGCATGAAGAGTCTGGCTGACAAGTGCGTGCAAGCCTACAATGAGGCTGAGAAGCGCAAGGCTCTTGGTCGTCCTGGAATCGACCCAAGAATGGCTGCAAAGAAGAAGAAGCCATCGACCGATCAATCTGCTCCTTCAAGGCAGGAAGAGCCGCGCATTGTCTTCCCAAGCAGCATGACTGGCTCGAAGCCAAAGGTCAAGTCAACCGCTTCAGATCTGAAGAAGACAAGGGTTGCCGAGGCTGCAGCTAGAAAGAGGAAAAATCCTGAAGCCTCGGATGCTGCCCCCTCCAAGAAGAAGCGCAAGACCAAGAAAGATCGGGCTGCTCCCACAGAGCCCTTAATTGTTGAACCCATCTCAATGGTTCGCCCTGCCTCTGAAGAACGACGAATGATTGTTCATGAGCCTGCTTCCGCAAAGGCTCATGAAGCTGAAGACATTCCAGCAGTTGATCCCACCGCTGCTGAAGACATTGGTCATCATGATAATGTTTAAGATGATGAAGTCCTTCCTCAGATCGAACACAACCTGGTATCATCACCTGTTCTCACGAACAGCGAACTCATCAGCATTGGTCGTCCTCTGATGCCAATTGCTCAGGATGCATCATGGGCTGATCACCCACAACAGCAAGAGACCCCAAGTACTCCCCAACCACAAGCTACCCCATCTGTGCAAGAAGAAGATGATGACTTCGAGGCCCAGCCAACTCCATCTCCAAAGGCGTCGCCAGCGTTACGCAGGCTTCGCAAAGGACCAAGGCCTCAAGTCCCTTCCTCGAGCGTTCCAGAAGGAGAAGAGCCCCATCAGTCTGTTGCACGTCAAGTGTTTCCAGATGCCACTCCCACTATGAATGTCTCCGAGTCTAAAGCCAAAGGTGCTGAAGACATTCCGGCTGCATCAGCCGATGACAATCTAGAAGAAGAACGTGCTCCTACTCCCCCCATCACTCAAGAAGATGTTCCTGAAGTGAACGTGCAAGTGCCAGACCCTCCAGCTCATCAAGTGGAGGTTGAACATACTGAGGCTGCCACCACCAACACCAATGAAGCCAATGACGTAGTCATGGCTGAAGCAAATGTGGAGCCTGCACCAACCAATGTGCCAGAAGCCAATGCTCCTGAAGCCTCTGATGTGCAGCCTGACGCCATTGTTGATGCCACTGCTCCTGTTCCTCCACCAAGGCCACACACTATCGAGCAAGCGTTCAACTATGGCCAGCTCATCACTGTCAAATGGCATGTTCTGACTCCTCCGCCTACTGCTGGTCCTCAGTTTGATTACCACGTTGAGCACAGGCCTCGAGTTCAGAAGCCAATGCCAAGGCTGCCTAGATTCCTAGGTACTGCATCAGCACCTGGATCATTCAATATCAATGCTTTCAAGGCACACAACACTTTCTTTGACAGAGCCAAGAACCCCTACTCAAGGGCTAGAATTTCTTCTAATCGGTTCTGGAGTTATCAGCAGTGAAGTTATTACTCATGCATTCTGTACAATCAAGGTCGCATTTTCCCTCATATGCGTCTTGATACTGAAGCCATAACTTGTCTACCCTGTTTGGAAGAAGCTTTGGACTCCTTCAGAGAGTCTGGCTTGCTGCAGTTCGTCACTGATAAGGAGCACTGGAATGAAGAATTACTGCTCCAATTCTATGCCACTCTGCACATTCGTGGCTACTACAAGGATACAAAGACATGGGTTCTCGAGTGGATGACAGGCAATGTTCATCATGAAGCCAAAGCCATTGATGTCATTGAGCTTACTGGCCTGCCCTCTCCAGATGATCTTTATGAACCTGGCTGTCAGCTTCACAATGATGTGATGGAAAGCATCTTCCACAAGCCTGAGCCCAATATGAGTCAGATGCTCAGCATGATGAAGCCTTTGCCTCCAAATGCTGAATATCCTAAGGCATTCTTTGTTGAAGACCTTGAGTATCTGCCCTGCACCATCTATCACATTATCAGGCGAACTCTTTGGCCTATCAAAGGACACTCTCCAAATGCCAAGCTGGAAGGCGCAATGAAGACTTTGGTTTTCCATATTCTTCATGGCAAACGCTTCAATGCACAAGATTTCTTTATCCGCCAACTTGCTACATCAGGGTCTGACATATTTGGTCTGAAGTTCTATGCTCCCTGGATCATGCATCTGATCAAGCTCCAATTTGCCTTCAACTATCAACCCTCTGCACGCAATCATATCATCTTTCTGCCTGAGGTTGATTTGACTGTTGAAGCCATATACCCAGAGCCTACAAAGGAGCCTCTTAGTCTTCAGAATGCTGACCATCAAAGCTTCACCCAAAACGATGAAGGAATTCAAGCTGTTGCTCGTGTCTATCCATTGGCTGGGATTACACGCTTGCCTCATTGGGCGCAAACTGAAGCTACCGAGAGCTTCTGGTTGCCCTTCATCAGAAACAAGATAAGCATTATGACTGGCTGAAGCGTCAAATGCAAAGCCTCTTGGTGGACGTCAACCGCATTCGTAATCTTGCCACCAAGAATGCCTTTGTCACTCACGAGACCTGTAGGCAATCATGGAAGAGTTTGACACTGCTCAGTGCTGAAGCAGATCTTCAAGACGATGGCTTCACTGAAAGATTCAAGTTTGACTCCACTCCTCCACGGAATGCTGTCCTACGTCGAACTCCATCTCTTGAAGACTCTGACTATTCTTCCTCCGCTGCAACTGTGAATGCCAAAGTGATCGATGATGAAGATGATGCTACTTCACCGCCCCCTACTTCTGCAAGAATCGACACTGCACCAAGCTCATCTGTACCGCCAAACAACAACGACCACCCTGCCGCTTCACCTACTCCTCCTGGGGACGAGTAGATGCTCTATGTCTTCAAGCCTTTTTGGTCATTACTGACAAAAGGGGGAGAAGCATATGAGTTTGATAGTCTTCAAGCGGGTTCATATGGGCGGTTGCTTTATATTTTGCCTAGTGTTTACAACTCTCGTTTTTGAAACATTTGGTTCTTTGAGTTGTAACACTTAAACTTGATGGTCGTCTGCCACTTATTTGCTATTCTGTGATGCGATGATAAATTCCGCATGTGCGATGATAACTTTCACACTTAGGTCATTTTGCAGACGTCCATTTTTCATTATGCATGTCATTATCTTCGTCATATTCTATCATGCATGATGAATTGTCGTCATTACTTGAAGAGGATCTCCACAAGTACAACCTGCCATGTGCATTGGCATTCCAAAAGCAAATTACTTATATGCACATCTTCAGGGGGAGCCTTTTTAACTTATGAAGACAATACCCTACCCTTACAATTTCACATACTTTATCCCCGTTGAAAACTTCAACCAGTTTGTCATCAATCACCAAAAAGGGGGAGATTGTAAGTGCATCTAGTGCCACCCCTAGTTGGTTTTGGAGTATTGACGACAAATTTGGTTGAGGAACTAATGTGTTTGTGAGAATTGCAGGATAACACAGGTAGTGTCCCTCATTGATTCGGTTTACATACCAGAGATGACCCCTAAAAATGTATGAAGACATTGACGACAATGGTGGTATGTGAAGATATTCATATTGAAGACTATGACATGAGAAGACATTCAGTGAAGACTATGGAGCGCGAAGACTTAGTTGTTTCGTTGTTTCCTTTTCTTCTTTGTTGAGTCATAGGAACCACCGTACTGTTAAGTGGGGTCCAAGTGAACAAAGTCAGAATGACTGAAGTGATGCTCAACCCAAATCCTATGTCTTCAAGCGAAGACAATGAGAGCAAATCTTATCCAGAGCTAGATAAGTCAGCTTTGCTTGTAGCCCAAGTAAGGTTGCCATGTGTGTTTGAAATCTGACCGTTGGAACACGTGTCAGTTCCTTAGTGACCCAGGGTCATTTCGTACATATCAGGTCGGGTTGCCTAGTGGCTATAAATAGCCCACCCCCACCACCATAAATTGGTGGCTGCTCAGAGTTAGTGCACGGCTTTTGTCGTTTGGGAGCAACCCACCTCTAAGCCTTTGAGAGAGAGAAATCCTTGCGAGGACAAAGCCCAAACACCCAGAGCCAAAGAGTGTTAGGCATCACTAAAGTCTTTCTGTCTGCGTGACCTGAAGACTTATTACACTTGAGGACTATGAATCCTCCAGCCGGTTAGGCGTCGCGTTCTGAGCATCCAAGAGCCATTGTGGATCGCCGGTGAACGAAGTCTGTGAAGGTTCGGAAGTCTACCTTGAAGACTTACCAGAGTGATTGGGCGAGGACTGTGTGCCCTTAGCTCAAGGGGAATAAGGTGAAGACGCAGTCTTCTGAGTTGAATCTCAGCCTCCCTAACCAGACGTACAGTTGTCACAGCAACTGGAACTGGTCCAACAAATCCTGTGTCTTCAACAAGTGACTGGTTCTATCCTCTCCCTCTGTTTACTTAGAGTTTGTCTTCGTGAAGTCATTACCTGTTGCCTTACCTGTTTGACTTCATTGCTTGACTACTATTGTTGTTTGGCTTCATACTATCTTCCATCCTGATCTTTACTACCTAGCTGCTATTAGTCCGTGTGATTTCACTTCACTACATATTTGACTGTGGCTTGCTTGGTGTAGTCTACCTTCCGCTGCATATCAATAGGTTCATTTCTAGTGTTTGTCTTCGAAACTTCCATGTTTTGAAGACTTTCCAAAAATCGCCTATTCAACCCCCCCCCTCTAGTCGATAACTAGCACTTTCAGGAGGGTTTGCCAAGAACTCTGGCAGTTTTGGTTCTGGCTCTCTTCTTCTTCTTATCTTGGCCACCTGCTTCCTCTTCAGATTCCATGGTGAACTTCATGGTTTCTTCAGTTGCAGCCTTCCTAGGCTTAGAAGTGGGAACTCTCCTTGCAGGTGCCTTTTTGTGCATTCCAGGTTTTGTGACTGCAGCTGACCCATACTCTTTCTTGAGCACCTTCTTCTTAGATGTGGCTTCCTCTTCTGCCACATAGTCCTCATCCTCTGATTCAAAAGTTCTCTTCTTGCTAGCTCTAGTTGCAGCCTTAGGCAAGTTGCTTGGGGTGCTCCTGCTACCCTCATCAGTGCTGCTAGAGGGACTAGTGCCCTCACTCATATGAACCCGCTCCTCAAATTTGTTCTGGCTGTCACTCTGATCAGACATGTTGCAAACTCTGACTGCTGACCCTGTGAATAGGTTATAGATGAGATAGAGTGGATGAGCGTCACAAAATGCAGAGATTTTTGCAAAAGACTGAGTCAAAAACTTAGTTTTAGTTTTCCACAGAAAGCATTTCGGATCAACTAATTTGTAAACTCGGTGATACCGAAGCAGCTTTTGGAACCTAAACTAGTGAACTCGGTCAGACCGAGTCACAGTTCGGTGGCACCGAGACTGCTAGGGTTTCACAAAGTCCTGAACTCGGTCTCACCGATTTTTAATTCTCGGTCAGACCGAGAACCACATGTGCAATGGCCGTGGCCGAATCGGTGGAACCGAGTTCCGCAACCCGGTGGGTCCGAGATGGTTTCGGCGGAAACCTAAACCTAAATTTTTGAATCACAACTATTCTACGGATTGATTTGACTGGATAGGAGTGTTTCAATTGTAGCAAGAATCATAATGAACACAATGTGCTAGGAATCAGACGGGGATAGCACTGTGATCGAGTCCATACCCTAGTTCGGCGGTGGACTCGCTACGGCGGCAACGGTGGAGACGAAATCTGTTGACGGCGGCAGAGACCAGCGATAGGGGGCGGCTGGCGACGAGGAGGACGATCCGGAGACCCAGGAGGCAGAGTGAGCTACGCACGGGCGAAGAAGTTTCGGAGAAATTTCCAAAATTTTCCCCGTGAGTATATATAGCCCAACCCTGTCGGTGTGACTGAGTGGAACAACTCGGTGGCACCGAGATGCATAACTGTTGACAGTTATAGCAACTCGGTGTGACCGAAAAGTTCAAGTCGGTTGCACCGAGGTGAAAACCTAGATCGACTTAGTGATCTCGGTATGACCGAAATGGAGGAATCGGTCAGACCGAAAAGCACAAAGAAGTTTTGGAAGTTTAAGTCTATGACAAATCGGGGACTCCGAGTGCTCCTCACACAGAGTGGTTTGAATCTGACTTGATCAAATTTTGTGATGTAGCATGAATAGAGTTTGAGACGAGAAAAGCATAGATAGCTAGAGAGGGTTCTTAGGCATTCTTGTCCATCCACTTGGCAAATGAAAAGAAAACCAATCAATCAAAACAACAAGTGGATGTCCTCGAATGAGTAAAATATGCAATCAACATGCTCACACAATAAAATGGCAATTGAAATATGTGGCAAAGCATGCACAACCAATTCTAGCATCTATCAAGCAATTGGCGATGACTAGGTCATCTATATATGAGTATATTGACTTAGGAGTCAAATGAGAACATTTGATCATAGGTCATACTCATCATTTAAGCACAAGTGGGGTTACCACTTTTACATAAAGCATTGTTGTGTTCACATCATTAGAGTTGCTTTAGCTCAAGTCTTAGAGTAAAGCTCCCCCTTGATGTGATATCCCCCCTAAGAGGGATGAACGAACCTTGGGTTTTGTCGATGATGACTTCATGTAGATGTTGAAGATGTGGATGCTCAATGTTGATGTAGATCAATTGGAGCTATCCATTGGAGTGAGTTGCACTTTCAATACCTACATGGGTTAGTCCCACAAGGAACAAACAAGGATATCCATAGACATAGAGTGATGCACACACAAGATGATGTCTATGAAAGCTTTTAGGTTACCTTGTCCCTTGACTTACCAACAAGAGGGTTTGTGACTCCTTGAACTAGTGCAAGATGTGGAAGTTGATTGCACTTGTTCTTGCCAAAATGATAAGAGTGAAGTATGTTGGCGGAGTCACCCTCAAGAACTCTCTAGTTCTTCTTCTTTTGGATCCACACCATCTTGATGGGAATCCTCGGAGTTGTAGTTGTACTTGATGAAGTGGAACTTGAAGTAGTCTTGGGAACCCACTTGACTAAGGTCTTAGGAGCTTCTTCAAATGCATCAATTTCCTCTTGAAGCTTGTCCTTGCCTTTTTTCTTGTAGTCTTGTGGTGGAAGATCATCTTGAGCTTGTGTCCCTTTGAAAGAAGTGGGATCATACTTCTCTTGTTGAGGAACAAACTTTGTCTTGGGGTATTGATCTTCTTCCCACTCAACTCCATTGGCATTTAACTTTCGTTCAAAACCAACACCTTGATTCTTCCGGTGCCTTCCTTGCTTGCGTACAATTTCCTCGAATTGCTTACTTCCGGTAAGGCTCTTGTAGACTCCTTTCTCTATAATTCCCTTCAATAGGCTATTTTCTTGCTCAAGTGTAACTTGGCTAAGAGAATCATTATTGGAATCAAGAGAACTACTAGAAGCAACAATATTTGATTTAACATGATCATTGTTACTACTAGAGGAAGAATCTTTCTTGTTCTTGTTACTAGACTTGACTTGAGGCATGTAAGTGGATAAGAGTAAACGCTTGGCAATGTAAGAAGAAATTTTCTTACGAAGATCATCATTGATTGCTTTTAAGAACTCATGCTCTTGCTCAAGGTTGAGCTTTTCAAAGCGTAATTTCTCATGTGTTCTTAAAAGTTCTCGATGATCTCCTAAGATAGTTTCATGAGCTAACTTAAGAGTGTTTAGTTCTTTAGTTAGAGACTCAATCTTCTCCTTATCATTGTTATTCGTTTTATCTTGATTAGCATGATTAATTGACATTCCATCATAGTATTCATCACTAGAGTTGTCAACAAGTAAATCATCATCACCTAACAAGTCATCTTCATCACTATTGAAATCAACATACTCGGGATGTGATACCTTTGGGCCTTTAGCCATGAAGCATGTTTGAACTCCTTCATTTGGTGAGTCAAATATGTCGTAGGAGTTGGTTGACACAAGTGCTAGACCGGCAACACCTTCATCTTGAGTATATTCGGAATCAGAGTGATAGCTTCTCTTGGAGTGGTTGTCGGAGTCAGAGCCGGATACCCATTCACCAACATGAGCTTGATGTCTTCGTTTTGTGTAGCTCCTTGATGACTTGTCCTTTCTTTTCGAATCCTTGCTTCTCCGTGAGTGTCTTCGTTCATAACGATCATCTCTACTCCTTCTTTCTCTAGATGGTGATTCTTCTCTTCTACTTCTTCTCTTGGGAGAGTCTTCTCTTCTCTTGTAGGGAGCCGTACACTCATTGGAATAGTGTTCGGGTCTTCCACAATTGTAGCAGTTTCGCTCTCGACTAGAAGATCTTTTGTCATTGTAGGACCTTGACTTGGAGCTTCTATCTTTGCTTCTACTCTTGTAGAACTTGTTGAAGTTCTTCACCATTAAGCTCAATTCTTCATTGAAGGTTTGCTTCTCACTTGATGATGTGGGGGCTTCACATGAGGCTTTGTAAGCACCACTTGATTTGTTGTGAAGTTCCTCTTTATCCTTGAGTGACATCTCATGAGCAACAATTCTTCCAATGACTTCCGTTGGCTTGAGATCTTTGTAATTGGGCATCATTTGGATCAATGTGCACACGGTATCATATTTTCCATCCAAGGCTCTTAGGATCTTCTTGATGATGAATCTATCGGTCATCTCTTCACTCCCTAAGCCGGCAATCTCATTTGTGATAAGAGCAAGCCTAGAGTACATTTCAGCGACACCTTCACCATCCTTCATTTTGAACTTGTCAAGTTGACTTTGAAGCACATCCAATTTGGATTCCTTGATGGAGTCGGTACCTTCGTGCATATCAATCAAAGTATCCCAAATTTCCTTTGCATTCTCAAGACGGGTGATTTTGTTGAATTCTTCGAGGCACAATCCGTTGAAGAGAAGATCACAAGCTTGAGCGTTGTATTGCAGCATCTTCAACTCTTCCGCGGTAGCTTCACAGTTTGGTTCTTTTCCATCAAAGAAGTCACCTTGCAAACCAACACACACAATAGCCCAAACGGCGGGGTTATGTCCAAGAATATGCATTTTCATCTTATGCTTCCAACTAGCAAAATTAGTACCATCAAAGTAAGGACCTCTACGGTGATAATTTCCCTTGCTAGACGCCATACTCTCCTAGGTTGTGAAACCAAGTCTATGACCACCAAAAGCTATGGAAATCAAAGCAAATGGAGACCAAAGCTCTGATACCACTTGTAGGATCAGAAGTATGTCTAGAGGGGGGTGATTAGACTACTTGACCAAATAAAAATCTAGCCTTTTCCCAATTTTAGTTCTTGGCAGATTTTAGCTATCTTAGCACAAGTCAAGCAATCTCCACACAATTCAAGCAAGCATGCAAAAGAGTATATGAGCAGCGGAAAGTAAAGCATGCAACTTGCAAGAATGTAAAGGGAAGGGTTTGGAGGATTCAAACGCAATTGGAGACATGGATGTTTTTGGCGTGGTTCTGATAGGTGGTGCTATCGTACATCCACGTTGATGGAGACTTCAACCCACGGAGGGTAACGGTTGCGTGAGTCCACGAAGGGCTCCACCCACGAAGGGTCCACGAAGAAGCAACCTTGTCTATTCCATCACGGCCGTCGCCCATGAAGGACTTGCCTCACTAGCGGTAGATCTTCATGAAGTAGGTGATCTCCTTGCCCTTACAAACTCCTTGGTTCAACTCCACAATCTTGTCGGAGGCTCCCAAGTGACACCTAGCCAATCTAGGAGACACCACTCTCCAAGAAGTAACAAACGGTGTGTTGATGATGAACTCCTTGCTCTTGTGCTTCAAATGATAGTCTCCCCAACACTCAACTCTCTCTCACAGGATTTGGATTTGGTGGAAAGAAGATTTGAGTGGAAAGCAACTTGGGGAAGGCTAGAGATCAAGATTCATATGGTAGGAATGGAATATCTTGAGCTCAACACAAGTGTAGGTGGTTCTTTCTCAGAAAAATAGGTATTGGAAGTGTAGGCATGTTCTGATGGCTCTCTCCACGAATGAAGAGTGGGTGGAGGGGTATATATAGCCTCCACACAAAATCTAACCGTTACACACAATCTGCCAAACTCGATGGGACCGAATCGTTAAACTCGGTCGGACCGATTCAGCAAACCTAGTGACCGTTAGGATTTTCGGTGGGACTGAGATGCAACACGGTAGGACCGATATGGTTAGGGTTTGGGCATAACTTAATCTCGGTGTGACCGATTACACAAACTCGGTGGGATCGATTTTGGTAATAAGCTAACCAGAGAGTTGGTCAGGTAAACTCGGTGGGACCGGTTCGCTCTTCTCGGTGAGACCGAAATGTTACAAAAGGGAAACAGTGAGTTCACATTGCAATCTCGGTGGGACCGATCGCTCACTTCGGTTAGACCAAAACGTTATGAAGGGAAACAGAGAAATTTCAATCCCATCTCGGTGAGACCGAGATCCCTATCGGTGAAACCGAATTGCTAGGGTTTGTGGCAGTGGCTATGACAAACGAAACTCAGTGGCGCCGGATGGAAAGAATCGGTGGGGCCGAGTTTGACTTTTGGTTTAGGTCAAATGTGGATGTGGGAAGATAGTTGAGGGTTTTGGAGCATATCACTAAGCACATGAAGTAAGAGGCTCATTAAGCAACACCTCATCCCTCCTTAATAGTATTGGCTTTTCCTATAGACTCAATGTGATCTTGGATCACTAAAATAGAAAATGTAGAGTCTTGATCTTGAAGTTTGAGCCAATCCTTTGTCCTTATAATTTTGAGGGATCCACTTTCCTCATCCATGTCATGCCATCCATTGAGCTTTTCCTGAAATATTCATCTTGGAATAATGTTAGCTCAATGAGCTATATGTTGTTAGGAATTACTAAAACCACCCAGGGATAGTTGCACTTTCAGTAGCATAATCATCATTGGTGGAGTATGAAGCAGCTTTGCGGAACTGTCCATCCAATGGTCGAATGCCCTCATCAATGACAGTAGTGGCCTTGCCCTTTTCATCAGCTGAGGAAAATGTCTGTTTGAGGACTTCAATCGGGGGCAAGAAGCTGCCTTGGTTGAGTGTATCAGCTTTGTAGTTGAGTGAAGACCTTGTTCTGAGGAATCTCATAATCCAGGGAGCGTAAGGCTTCAACTCAAATGGGGACATTGTGACATTTGCCAGACTCCTCATGAAGAAATCATGATAATTCATGGGAATACCGTGCAAGATATTGAACAGCAGATTCTTCATGATGCCAACGACTTCATCATTTGAGTCGTGGCCCTTGATTGGACTCAATGTCTTCGTCAGAATGCGATAGACTGTCCTCGGCACATATTGTAATTCCTTCACGAGGAATTTGGTCCTTGAAGCTTGTCCAGGCTTCAATGGCTTCATCAGCACTTGCATAAAATGATCTGACAGCTCAGTTTCAGAATAGATCAGACGCGCACCTTCTGGGGGAGGACTGACAGGCATGGCACGAAGCAATTCAGTTGCCGATGCCTTGTAGTGAGTGTTCTCTGGCATCCAGTCCAACACCCATGAATTCACTGAAGCGTCACGTAGAATTGAAGAATGAGTTCTTCATTCCAATCGCATATGTCAGTGCAGAAATTGAGCAGGCCAGCATCATGAATGGCAGAGAGGACTGCCGTAAAGCAAGGCAGTGATTCCATATCCAAGTGAGGAATATGCTCATGATCGAAGACTTTGTCTTTGTTGAACAGCACTGAAGAATAGAAATTAGCTTGGCTGGTAGTACAAAATCGCTTCCTCCTCAGAGGAGCAGAATCATATGGATTATATTCAGTGAAGAATACATGCTCATTGAACAAGGCATCAGCCTTGAACTTTGGAGTCTTGGAGAATGGATTCTTCAGCTGTGGCTAAGGAGTGTCAGTAATCTGAAGAATAACTTCAGGGACTTCAATTTCAGGAGCCGCAGGCTGAGGAATATCTTTTGCTTCAGTAGCAGCCTGGGCCTCCATTTCTTCAGCAACATTTTCATCAGCACTAGTGGCAGGAATCTCTTCAGGAATGGAAGGGGTGGCATGAATTTCTTCAGATCCCATTTGAACTTCGGTTGGAGTTGGGGACTGAGGAATTTGTTGGATTGGTGTGAACAGAGGAGTATTGGGGTGCTGACTCTCCCAAAAATCACATTCATCACGGGAGTGGTGCAGCCAATGTCCACATCCTCATCCACTTCCATTTCTTCAACGCCGGCCTCTTCGTCAGTAAACTGATGCGTTGGCGATGATACCGGAGGGGTTGAAGTGAATGCATCAACTTCAATTTCTTCATCCATCTGCTCTGTGGAAGCAGCAGAGGGATCTTCTTCTGCAGATTCATCAGGAATCTGATATTCTTCGCCATGAGGAACAAGTTCCTTAGATGGCATGCTTGCGAGAGGAACAACATCAATGGGATTCTCTAGTGAACTTGTCAAAATCTTCGCCTTCTTGGGGACTGCAGATTCTGAGGCAGCTGATGCCTTCCTCTTTTTCAAAGCAGCATGCTCCGCAGCTTTGGTTTTCTTCACTTCCAGAGTAGAAGGAAGAATTGGACTTGGTATTGGTGCGGGCGGAGCAGTGGCAGTGGGATCAATTTCTTCAGAGACAACTGATGTAGTTGGCCTGTCTTGAGAAGTTTCTTCAGGCGCAGCGATAGAGTCTTCAGCAAGCCTGGTTATTTCTTCAAGCGCAACACTAGTGGTTGCCCTGGCAGTTTCTTCAAAGGCTGGAATTTCTTCAGCAGCCCTGGTGCTTGCAGTTTCATCAGTAGCAGCCTGATGTTCATCAGCGATGCTGGCAATTCCTTTAGTGGCTTGAGCAGATGCTTCAGCCAGAGTGACTTCAATGCGCACAGGAGTAGCAGCACTTGAAGTGAATTTCTTTGTCAGCTTGACGAATCGGACCTTGGCGCCCTTCCAATCAGCCTTGTAGGCTTCAAATTCTTCGCTGAGCTTCTTGATTTCAGCTTGCAGTGCAAGGAGCTGCTCAGGCGAAAGATTGAGGACATTGTCCTTTAGGTAGCGCCGCTTCTTGTACTATGTTTTCTTCAATGACCTGGCTTGGTCATACTTCCATTTTTCTTCAGCAATGAACGTCGTCACAACGTGACTTTGTCCAGGAGTGAGGCCCAAATCTGGCATTGGAGCATTGGGATCCTTGTGCCAGAGATCAAGGAAATCGAGGATCTTCTTTGGATCCAAAAGTAGGGGCACAACACTTCCTTTGGCTCTAGCAGCCCGCTGCTGTCTGTCCTTGATGATATCGGCAAGTTCATCATCATCAGCCTCATCATCAGATGGAATTTGAAAGACCACCTGCTTCTTGTGAGGACTTGGTCGAGTGCCTCATCCAGTAGTGGCTTTGGTCTTCAGTAGAGCGGGACCGGTAGTTGAAGGGTGAGCAGAAGAACTCGCTGAAGCTCCTGAGGCAATAGATATGCATGTGGTCCTTTGGCACGTGGCGAGATGCACGGGTGCTGACGACTTTGCCGGAGGAACTGAGGGTTTTGAAACCCGAGAAATTGGTGCAGTTTGAGGAATTGGGGCAGCTTGAGGAATTTGCCTTGGTGGGACTGAGGAAATTGGTCGTGAGGGCATTGCAGAAGAACTTGGCCGTGAGGGAACTGTTGAGGAAAGTGGTTTCTTGGTTGGCTTCTTAGGCATAGCCTTCTTACTTGAAGAAGCCTCAGCAGCGGCAGCGGCAGGAGCAGAATCTTCATTGAATTTCTTCACTGCTTCTTTGGCCTGCGTGGCCAACTTTGCTTGCCGCCTAGCCCATTCATCAGCATAATCCTCACCACGTTTAAGGCTTGTTGGATCAGCTAGTTGGCCAGGTGCCAGAGGAGGTCTTGAGCACAGAGGGTTAAGAACGAATTTCTTCATGTATTTGGGAGTAACATATCTGTACTCCCTCCACTCTCTAGCCCATCTCCTTTCGATCCTCTGAATGTGCACTTTGTGCTCAGTCTTCGTTTCCTTGCCATGTTTTGCCTCATCAGGCGTGTAGTACCCTGCATAGATATCTGCAGGGATCTCAAAGGCAGTGTTTACTTCAAGCTTATTTCCTCCTTTCTGAGGAAGTTTACCATCAGCCATTTTCTTCAGCTGAAGAATTTGCACAATTGAGTTCTCTGAAGATGTATGCAGCTTTTCTTTGGGGAATGCTGCAAATGAGTTAAGTTGATGAGAACCTAGTGATTCAGCAGTTGTCATGAGTACGTGAGAACAGAGTATAGGTGCGAAGAATTTGGAGAGGCCATATGCGTTCTTAGAAGGTTTTGTAAAATTTGATGAAGTTTGAGGAAATTGACCCGATGTGCCTTGAAGAATTTCACTAAGCATTCTATGTCTTAGGTTCCAGAGTTGTGCGGATCGTGAGATTCACATAATTGAGGAATCATGAAGAAAAATGTCACTTAGAGAAACAGATCAAGAACTGAAGATTTGTGCTAGGTGTTTAGAGTGTGGAGGTTGAAGAATAAACACCTTTTGAAGATTTGATGAAAATCATCAGTAGAATAAATGCGGTAAAAGTAACTTCTAATTACCCTTGATGAAGAACACGACGAACTGGAAGTGTAGATTTGGAAGTTCGTCGGCTCGGATCTTCCACGCCCTAACTTGGCGGAGGAAGACGTCTACGGCGGCGGCGGAGGGAAGATTTCCGCGGTCGGCGAGAGTACGACGGCAATGAGGTCAAGGCAGTGAAGCTCCTCCTCACCGGCGACGATGGAGGTAGCGGCGGTGCTAGGTTTTGAGAAGCTCGAGCGAGGGAGTGAGTTCGAGCGGAGTAAAAGTGAAATGAGGAAGGGGAGGGGGTATTTATAGCAGAGATGAATAACTGTTCGCCCAAAGAATTTGGACGAACGTGCCCCTGACCCTTCTCATTCGTGCGACATGTGTCACCCACGTACTGAGAAGTAGAGATCGTGTGAGATCGTGGGTGAATAGATAATTATACCATGGAATGCGTAATGGTTTGAGCGGCAAAAGCTGAAAATTTAGATAAGAATATTTTTAAAGTGCCGTTCGCAATTTCTTCAGCTGACAAGGACACAGTGAAGAATTTGAACGAGTTTCAAATAGAACGCACATGAAGAATTTTTGAACAGGCTGGGTTGAGTTTAGCATAGAGGGGGAAGGGTCCGATCACATTCACTTAGCAGAAAATTCAACTTGAAGAATTAGCAATAAGTGAATGTTGTAGAGGACATAAACTCATATATATATAGTCAAATGAAGAACAATGACGGAAAGAGTGAAGACAATGCAAAGTTGAAGAATTTGAAAAATTGAGGAATTTCAAAAATGAAGAGAACTCAAATTGAATATTTTCAACTTTGGTTGGTGGCGTAACCCACCGTAAAAGAAAGCTGATTTCAGACACCGCGTACAATTCTTGTAGGGTTCTGAGAATCAATTTCTTCATTAATTTCTTCACACTTAGAGGGTTAGTGTTCATTGATTGAAGAAAAATGTTACTTCGTGTGTTGCACATCTAAGTCATCAAGTCAGCATAAGTGTTAGGATGAGGTCCTTTTCAAAGAACATTCGAAGATTCTAAGATATTTAGCTCACACCGCAACTTGTTAAATCTCTTCTCATCCAAGGGCTTAATGAAGATATCGGCCAGCTGGTCTTCAGTATTTGCATAGTCGATGGAGATATCGCCCTTCAACACATCATCACGAAGAAAATGATGACGAATCTGGATGTGCTTTGTCTTCGAGTGCTGAACTGAGTTGTGAGCAATCTTGATAGCACTCTCATTGTCATAGTAGAGAGGCACATTCTTCACGTTGATGCCATAGTCCTTGAGTGTTTTCTTCATCCATAGTAATTGAGCACAGCAAAATCCAGCAGCAATGTACTCAGCTTCTGCAGTGGAGAGTGATACGCAGTTCTGCTTCTTCGAGGACCAACATACCAAGGATCGTCTGAGGAAATGACATGTGCCTAACATTGAATTGCGGTCCACCCGATCACCAGCATAGTCAGAGTCTGAATATCCAATGAGATCAAAGGAAGAGCCCTTGGGATATCATAATACAAGTGTTGGTGTGTGAGCTAGATATCGAAGAATATGCTTCACAACCTTATGGTGTGATTCCTTCGGTGTAGCTTCAAATCGGGCACACATGCAAACACTAAGCATAATATCCGGCCTAGATGCACATAGGTACAATAAAGATCCAATCATGGAGCGGTATACCTTTTGATCGAAGTCTTTACCATTTTCATCAGTGAATAGATGGCCATTTGTGGGCATAGGAATTTTGACGCGTTTGCAATCTTGGATGCCGAATTTCCTCAACAAATCCTTGAGGTATTTCTCCTGAGATATGAATATGCCATTGTATTGTTGACGAATCTAAAGACCTAAGAAGAATTTCAATTCTCCCATCATAGACATTTGAAATTCTTCACTCATCATATAGGCAAATTCATCACTGTAACGTTGGTTAGTACAGCCAAAGATAATATCATCAACATATATTTTGCACATGAATAATTCATCATCATATGATTTGGTGAAAAGAGTTGGGTCAAGTGAACCGGGTTTGAAGCCTTTATTCATGAGGAATTCCTTCAGTGTATCATACCACGCCCGAGGTGCTTGCTTGAGGCCATAGAGGGCCTTGTTGAGTCTGTAGACGTGATCTGGAAATTTTGGATCCTGAAAACCTGGTGGTTGAGCAACATATACTTCTTCCTCAAGCTTACCATTGAGGAATGCACTTTTCACATCCATTTGTTGTAATATGATATTATGATGGTTAGCATAAGCAAGCAATATGCGAATAGCCTCAAGTCTAGCAACAGGTGCAAAAGTTTCATCGAAATCAATTCCTTCAACCTGTGTATAGCCTTGAGCTACAAGACGAGCCTTATTCCTCACCACGAGGCCATTTTCATCTTGTTTGTTGCGTTAGATCCATTTGGTACCGGTGATGTTGTGTTTGCATGGGTCTGGTCGCTTGACAAGATCCCGCACATTATTGAGCTCAAATTGATGCAATTCATCTTGCATAGCTTGAATCCACTCGGATTCCATGAATGCTTCATCTAATTTAGTGGGATTTGTTATAGAGAAAAATGCAAAATGCCCACAAAATTTAGATAAATGTGAAGCTTTTGAGCGCATGAGGGGACCTGGTGCACGAATGTCATCGATGATCTTCTCGACTTGCACTTCATTTGCAATGCGAGGATGTGCGGGTTGACGACTTTGCTTAGGCCTAGCAGTTTCTTCAGGACTAGTTTCTTCAGCAGCACCAGCATGATTTTCTTCATGGTCAGGAATGACTTCTTCAGCAATTTCTTCGGTAGGGATGACATCCTCAGTAGCTTTGAACTTGATGGATTCCTCAGGTGACATTTCATCTAGCACGGGAGGTAGGTGCTCTCTTTGCGAGCCATTAGTTTCATCGAACCACACATGTACAGTTTCAACAACCTTGTGATGGTTGATGTTGAAGACTATGTAGGTGTGTGAGTCCTTTCCGTAACCAAGCATAAAACCCTCGTGTGCTTTCGGTGCAAATTTAGAGTGATGGTGAGGATCTCTAACCCAGCATTTAGCATCGAAGACTTTGAAATAACTTACATTGGGTTTCTTGTCAGTGAGGAGTTCATATGAGGTCTTTTTGAAGAATTTGTGAAGATATACCCTGTTGATGATGTGGCACGCAGTATCAATTGCTTCAGGCCAGAAGCGCTCAGCTGTCTTGTATTCGTCAAGCATAGTGCGAGCCATCTCAACAAGAGTCCTTTTCTTGCGCTCCACGACGCCATTATGTTGAGGAGTATAAGGAGCAAACAATTCGTGAGTAATACCAAGCATATCGGGATATTCATCGAGGCCAGTGTTCTTGAACTCGGTTCCATTATCACTCCTGATATGCTTGATCTTCACATGAAGTTAGTGGAAGCCCTTGAGGAAAATCGTCTGAAGACTTCCTGCACTTCATTTTTATAAGTGATGATATGCACCCATGTGTAACGAGAATAGTCATCAACTATGACAAAGCCATATAATGATGCAAAACTAGTGAATGTGGCATAATGAGTAGGGCCAAATAGATCCATATGAAGTAATTCAAAGGGACGAGAAGTGGTCATGATAGTCTTCGTGGGATGCTTGGCTCTGGTGATCTTTCCAGCCTCACAAGCCCCACAAAGATGATCTTTGAGGAATTTGACACCCTCAATGCCAATGATGTGCTTCTTCTTCGCGAGTGTATGCAAGTTCCTCATCCCAGCATGACCAAGTTGCCGATGCCATAATGAGCATTCTGAAGCTTTTGCGAGTAGGCATATGGCTGGTTGTGGTCCTGTAGAGAAATCAACAATATACAAGTCTCCTTTCTTAAAGCCTTCGAAGACTTTGGAGTTGTCAGATTCCATTAGCACAAGGCAACGAAATTTGCCGAAAACAAAAACCATATCAAGATCACAAAGCATTGAGACCGACTTAAGATTGAATCCTAAGGACTCAACAAGCATGGCTTTGTCCATGTGTTTATCCTTTGAGATTGCAACCTTACCTAGACCCAATACCTTGCTTTTGCATTTGTCAGCGTAAGTGATATGCTTCAAATGAGATGGTGACAAATCAGTGTCCATCAGCAAGCTTCTGTCACCAGTCATGTGATTTGTACATCCATTGTTGAGGACCCACTCAGTAGCTTTGGGTTGTTTGTCCTGTAGATGAATTAATGCAACTTACGAACCCATATACTTCATCAGTGAAGAATGTGATATCAATTTCATCAATCAGTAGCAAATATAGCAATATGAGGATGTGAGAAATGAATGATTCATTTCTTCATGTTTAGCTTGCGTCCTTTCAAGCACATTCAGGTCTCCAGCAAATTCTTCAGACGATTTAGTTCGTCTGGAGACCTGACCCTGCATAAGAGATTAGTTCTTTTTCTTCACCACCCACATCTGGAGGGGTGGCAAAGAGTTCATCATTCTACGAGCTCCATAAGAAAATGATGGCATAGAAGCCAGCGCATTTCGTTTCACAGAAGAGTGGTTAGGATAAGCATATGAATAAGCAGAGAAATTCTTCGTGGACTTATGAACATAATGGTTTGAAGAATAATGCACATATTCATGGCCCTTAGACTTTCCCTACGAAACAGAAGAGTTAGCACGATGATGTTCATATGAGGATTTTGATCCATGTGAGGAATTTGATCCACGTGAAGAATTTGGTCCATATGAGGACTTGGATCCATATGAAGAATTTGGTCAGTATGAAGAATTTGATCTGGGGTTCCTATTCTTCATGGGTGGTGTCATGATGACATTCACCTGAAGATTTTCAAGGCAACTTTTAGGAACCCAGATTTTCTTCATAGGGGGGTCATTCCTGCAGTTAGTACCAGCATATCGAGCAAATACTTCACCGTTCTGATTCTTGAACAGTTTATAGTTGGAGTCAAATGACTCATCAGAGGAATATGAAGAATCAGAAGTAAAGCCAGATAAATTGCATGGGTCTACAGGAGTTCCTTTCGCAACAACCCATGAGGTTTTGGGGTACTGCTCAGGTTTCCAGTAGGTTCCATCAGCATTGAGTTTCCTCTCAAAGGAAATACCCTCTTTCCTAGGGTTCCTATTCAAGATCCGCTTTTTGAGCACATCACAAAGAGTCGGATGCCCTTTGAGGCTTTTGTAAATGCCTAGTCACATACAATTCCTTCAGCCCTGCATTATCGTCAGTGATACATGTGGTATCCTCAGATGAGGAATTTGTAACCACAGAGACAGTTGAAGAATTTGCAGCAGGAGAAGCATTTGAACCTTCAGGTGATGAATTAGCAGATTCATGCTCAATGCATTTAAGACATGGTGGAATAAATTCTTCCTGAGCGGAACCGATCTGTTGAGCAAGCAATGAATCGTTTTCCTTCTAAAGATCTTCATAACTCTCTTTTAACATCTCAAGATCTTGCTTTCTCTGAAGAAATTCATAAGAAAGCATCTCGTGATCAGTTAAGAGAGTGTTATGATGATTTTGAAGGTTGTCAAACTTTGACTAAAGTTTTTGAAGACTATCAGTCAAAGCCTTATTTTGATCCAATTGCTCACCCAACATATCATCGCTTTCATCTAGCATGTTTTGAACTTTTTCAAGAGCTCTTTGTTGTTTAGTGGCAAGGGAAGCAAGTTTGACATAGCTGGGGCCAAATTCATCATCACTAGATTCGGAAAGGTAGCATTCAGTTACCTTGGCACCCTTTGCCATAAGGCATGATGAAGAGGATGATGATTCAGGTGCGAAAGTCATCTCCATGAGTGATTCCTTGAAATCCTCAAACCAAGGATCATGACGAGTACGAGGACCTTCGTAGACCTTAGAGAGCCGGTCCCAGATTAGCTTCGCATGATTGAGATGCATGACGTTCCTGAACTGATTTTGGGACAAACAGGAGCAAATGACATCCTTCACTGTGAGGTTGAGTAGAGTGTACTTGCGAATGTCATTAGCCTCCGCCATCTTGCATAGATCGGTAAGACCAATCTCAGTGACGGTCCACAGCTCGCTATTCATAGCCATGAGTCGCTCTTCATCATGGCCTTCCACTTGGGATCCTCATGACCGTCAAAGATGGGGCAGGACACGCTCCTCTTTCCTGCAATCGACATAACCAAAACTCCAGGCGGTCAAACCAAAATCACACAGAACAAGGGAGTACCTTGCTCTGATACCAATTAAAAGTGCGTTGCGTCGACTAGAGGGGGGTGAATAGAAAATTTTTATGAATTCTTCACTGGGGAATTTCAGGGTGAGGAAATTCCTAAGCGAAGAACTACTTGTAGCGGAATAAGTACTCAGGTATAAGCAAAACAGAGTAACAGCATAGTCATCATGATGAAATGAAAGACAAACACAGAGTAGAGAAAGCGTAAACACAGGATAAGCAGGATGAAGACAAACAGACTGAAGAAATAGGATTGAGGAAATAGAGAAAGTCTTCAGTCAATGTCTTCAAACAGTAATGATCAGGTACATCAACACATAATGAGGAAATGAAAGGGTTGAGGAAATAGAACCAGTTGGCTTGGTGAAGACAATGATTTGGTAAACCAGTTCCAACTGCTGTGACAGTTGTACGTCTGGTCGGAGCGGCTGAGTATTTAAACTCGGGGACACACAGTCCTCACCGTATTCTCCTTGAGCTAAGATCACACAGACCTCGCCCAACAGTAGTGGTAAGTCTTCACAGGTGACTTCCAAACCTTCACAGATTTGGTCACTCGGCAATCCACAATTCCTCTTGGATGCTCAGACCATGATTCCTAACCGTCTGGAGGATACACAGTCCTCAAAGGTAACAAGCGTCGGTTCCACAAAGGAACAATTTCTTCAGTGATGCTCAATCACTTTGTGGTTTGTAGGTTTGGGTTTTCCTCACTTGATGATTTTCGCTCAAAGTCCTCGGAGGATGGGATGCTCTCAAATGACAAGTGTCAGTTTCACTCGGAGCAGCCAACTAGCTAGTGGTTGTAGGGGGCGGCTATTTATAGCCTAGGGAGCAGCCCGACATGATAAGACATAAATGCCCTTGGCAGATATGACCGTTAGGTGGTAGGATATTTTGGAATGGCTAGTGCGCGGCTCAGCAACGATCAGATATTTTGAGGTTCGAATTCCTCAGGGCTATCATGATCCTCACTGTGTAGGCAATCCACACTGGCGAATTCCTAACTCCTCGGTCAGAACAATTTCCTCAAAGACCAGAAGATCTTCGTCTCTGTCACTGAAGAAATTGACTAAACTGATATGAGATTTCCAATGGCTTCACTCGAAGGATTGGGTAGGTGTAGGATTTTGAGATGAGCATCACTTGGAAATCTGTTTCCTTAGTATTACCTCGACCCCCTTTAACAGTACGGTGTTTCCTATGACTCAAGAAGAAGAAAATGAAACTACGAAAACAAAAGTCTTCACACTCCAGATTCCTCGTATGAATAATGAAGTCTTCAAGGTCACACCAATTTCTTCACTTTCAAAGTATTCAGGAGAACCAAAGTCTTCAGCCGAAGACATTCATTTTTAGGGGTCGACTTTCACTGTAAATATCAAACTCCTCATTGACTTATAGAGCATGTGTACACTCACAAACATATTAGTCCCTTAACCTATAAGTCTTTAAGACACCAAAATCACTAAGGGGCACTAGATGCACTTACACAGCGGCATCCGCCCCTCGCCGCTGTTGATCTGGATGGGGTTGGCGTCGGCCTCCCGTGGCCCACTGTTGATGATGGCGTCAGCGGCGACGCCCACAGATACTGCTTCCGATGGCCTTTTACTATTGTTCCCAGCGAGGAATCGAGATGAACCCCATGGGAGTGTGTAAAAAATCTAAAGTGCCTTTTGTGTTAATATCACCCTTATTATGAAATCCTATGATTGTGTGTCTTGCAGCGGCTTGGTCCCCCCTTTCCAACCTCGTGGCATCCTGGCGCTCTACACTGACAGGTCCCAGTCCCCAGGCAGGCTTCAGCCGTCGCTGGTATGCCAGGTCGTGATGCCGTGGTCAAGGCCAGGAGGTGAGCGGCCCGAGGTCCTATGAGAGCTCCTGAGGTGCGATGCTCAAAAGGTCCCCTTTAGCGTGCAAGCAACTCCCTAAAGGTAGGAAAGGTAGGTGGCGTTGTCGTATCAAGGCCGCTAGGGCTAGGAATTCTGTATCTCAGCGCTGGGCTAGTTCGAATGCGTGACTTATCTTTAGCGCTCCCGGGTCGAGTCTTTGTGTCGTGCCCGGCTTGCGCGTTGGTGGTGGTGGTGCTATCAGGTCAGGCTCACGTTAGATCCTTCCTCCTCTCTTGCTCTCCTGAGTGCTCTGTGTTCTCGGGTCCCGACCCTCGAGCAATGCTCAGCCGCCGCTGGTATGCCAGGTCGTGATACCGTGGTCAAGGCCAGGGGGAGGGCTGGAGAGTCAGTAAGGGCTTCTGAGGCGCGATGCTCAGGAGCCCCCCATTTCACGCGCAAGAAAATTGCATGAGAGAAGGAACAAGCTGACGGGGCCGCCAGTAGCCGGTGCTCCGGAGATTCCTGCGAGTCAGTCGGAGAAGAACACAACCAGTAATCGTGTTGGTTACCCAGCCGCCGATTGTTCCACAGGAAGATGAAGGCACTGAGGATCTGGTGAGGTGACATGCGCGGAGCGGGCCACGAGCCAGAGCTCAATCTCTTAGGTTTATCAGCGTTGCAGGGACGGACCAGAGCACAAGCACCGTGCCGATATGTGGAGCTCTCGTCGCGGGGCAAACAGGAGATTGGTTAGCAACGCGGGGTGCCGCGAGGTGTAGTTAGGCAAGTGATAATCGTAGGGAACTCATGCAAGAAGACAAGCAAATCCAGATAAATATAAGAATGATACATGCCACAGGGACCGACCCATGCGGCCTGGGGATGATGCAACCCGAGGGGCGCCCCCAACAGAGTAAGTGAGTAATGCAAAAAGATACACATCGCAGGGACAGGCCCATGCGACTTGGGGATAATGTTGCCCGAGGGGCGCCCCCAACTGAATGAACTGGAAAGGGTCACCTGATGCCATAGCTGGAGTGGTGTTGGAGTAGCTGAAGAGGCATGTCGAAGGGTTGTTCCTCACGAGCCGCCAGGGTCCTGAGCCTCAGGAGCCTCCGCAGGCCCAGGTGGTTCCTGAAGAACCGTCGCGATCTCCTCCAGGACGGCGTGATGCCTGGCCTCCTGAGCCGCCAGGATGCTCCACATGTGGCGCTGAAAGGTGACAGCCGCGTTCGGCAAGCCAAACGGCATGCGAATGTAGCTGTGAGGTGGACCCTCGCACCGTCCAACACGCGAAGGTCAGAAACGTCCCTGAGATGCGGCCCTGTTGAGCCCCGGAATGTTGACGTAGACGCGCAGCCCGCCGTCCTCGCCAGGATGGGGAGCTGCGCCGGGTGGTGGGCGGCAGTTGCCGCATATGGTCCTTGCCTCTTGAAGCTCATGGATCGTCTTGATGATGAACTCCCGAGCACTAGGCGCTCCACGCCTTGTTCCCTCTTGAGGGAAACGTGCAGCAAAGCACGCATCCACATGGTGCCCGAGCGCCTCCCTCGTGACGTTGGCTAGGTCAGAGGCCCTCCAGAAGAGAGCACCCGAGCCTAGCCTGAGGAGGGCGCCGGGCGCACCTTCCTATGTGAGGGAGGAAGGCGCCCCATCTACGGGAGTAGGTATTGAGGTAGTGCCACCGGAGAAGCCGCTCTCCGGAGGCCCTTCGCGGAGTAGCTGCTTCTTCTTCTTGGGGATGGCCTCGGGAGGGTGCAGGGTGCCTTCATTGTGGGGGTCTTCGGCCGTTGCAGCTTGGTAAGTGCGCTTGAGGGAGCACACCGCATCTCTTTCTTCGCAGGGGGCCATGATGATGTCGCTGCTCCCTGGCATCTTGAGGACGTTGTAGCTGTGGTGGGTCACTGCCATAAACTTGGCCAAGGCTGGATACCCAAGGATGGCGTTGTACGGCAGGCGGATATGGGTGACGTCGAAGTCGATGAGCTCGGTGCGGTAGTTGTTACGCTGGCCGAAGGTGACAGGGAGGTAGACCTACCCTATCGGGGTGGTGGAGTCATCGGTCACTCCTGAGAATGGCTTGGTAGGCTGCAACTGATCATATGGAACTTGGACACTGTCGAACGTCTCGACAGACAGGACGTTGAGCCCTGCGCCGCCGTCGATGAGGGTCTTGGTGACTTGAACGTTGCTGATGACGGGTGAGATGAGCATCGGGAGGGTGCCGGCAGTCGCCACGCACTTGAGCTGGTCCGATGAGCTGAAGGTGATGGCGCACTTGGACCACCTGAGCGGGCGCGTGGCATCGAGCTTGGGAAGGGCTGCGTTCCCTTCGCGAGCCAACTGCTTGAAGATACGCTGCGAGGCTAGGGCTTGAGCGCCACCCAAGATGCAGGCGATGGCACGAGGCTCTTGGAAGTCCCCAGCCCCCTCGTCCTGATGATGGTCGTCGTTCCTCCTTGGTGGCGGCGGCAGCGGAGGGAGGTCGGCGTTGCCCTAAGGACGGTCCACACGAGGTTGGTCCCTCCAGGCGCCCTCATGAGGCTGGTCCTGCCAGTGGTCCTCACGAGGCCGGTCGCGCCATTCCTGGCGGGGGCCGCGGTCGTCCCAGCGTCCCCCACTTCGTCCTCCTCCTCGACCATAGCCCCGGTCATTGCACTCGGGGCATCGACTGAAGCGTCCATCACGAATGGCCCTGAGCTCTTGACAGCCGCTGGTGTTGTGGCTGTGTACGTTGTGGATGGCATAGAATGGACGGCTGCTCTTGGACAACTCGGGGTGGTCCCAGCCGCGTTTCGTATCTGGCTCAACCGCGAGCATGGCTACTCCCTTGCGCTTCACGTCCTCGGCCTTGGCTTTCTTGTCCTCTTGGTTGGCAGCTGGTAGCTCGAGGAGGGAAAGGCACCCTTCCTCAGCTCTTGCGCACTTCGTCGCCATGTTGAACATCTCCAGGGCCGTGCATAGCTCCTCGTGGTTGGCGAGCTCCTCCTTCATCTTGACATCACGGACGCCATCAGAGAACACGGAGATGATGGCCTCGTCCGTCACCTTGGGGATCTTGAGGCGAACGCTATTGAAGCGCTGGATGTACTTCTGCAGAGTTTCTCCTGGCTGCTGCTTGATGCGCCGTAGGTCACCCGCGGCTGGTGGGCGGTCGCGAGTGCCCCGGAAGTTGGCGACGAAGCGTTCGCGCATCTCGCCCCAGGAAGAGATCGATCCCGCAGGCAAGTTCTGGAGCCACAAGCGCGCCATCTTTGAGGGCATTGGGAAACCAGTTTGCCATGACTTTTTTGTCACCGTTGGCCGCCTCGATGCTCAGCTCGTAGAGCTGCAGGAACTCCGTGGGGTCGAGGGTGCCATCGTAGCACGGAGGCAGGTCCGGCTTGAACTTGTCGGGCCAGATGATGTTGTGCAGCTCCGGAGTGAAGGCACGGCAGCCCGTCGTGGTCACCGGAGCCCGTCACGGAGGTGGAGCCTAATCCGGATGTCCACGTGCCGCCACCGCAGGCAGCGCGTGGTCTTGGCGCCGTGGTGTCGGGAGTGCATGGGCGTTTTCTTGCGGTCGAAGGACTTCTTGGCAGCTTCCTTCTTCGTGCACGGGCGCCCGGCGTGGAGGGTCATGCCGCGGGGCCGCGCATCTTGGTGCGAGGGCGCCGTATTGATGCGGAGGTGGCGGAGGTGCTCCGTGGGCGACGCCGCCCGCTGCTGGAGGTGGTCGAGGTAGCGAAAGTGACGGTGCAGGAGAGCCCCAATCAGTGCTGATGAGATCAGCGATGTGGTCCAGCCAGTCCTCATAGAGGTCGTCGACGGGGCGGTAACACAGGAGCTCGTGCGCCGTGAGTAGCACGGCCTGCGCGTCCGTGGGCGCGCAACGAGCGTGAGATGACGAGCCGGACGGAGTCAGCGACGGGGTAGCGGTACGTCCATCTCGCCGCATGGAAGGGTGCAGCAATGAAGTTTATTGCTCGCTTCCCGCCGGGCCGGTGGCAGCATTGGTGGCGGGCGATGGAGAACGGTGGGGTGGTCCGCCGACGGGCACTGTCTGAGCGACGCGTGCAGCAAGAGCGGCCCGGCGCTCAGCGCGAGCTCGGCGAGCGTCGGCCATGGACGCGGTGAAGTAGTGGAATGTGGATCGGCGGAAGAAAGGCTTCAGCGCGCCCCTACCTGGCGCGCCAAATCTCAGATTACGGGTTCTGGCAAACCCTTGAGGTTCGAACACTAGGGTGCACACAAAGATCTCTCTCGCCCTAGCTCACTCACACGAAGATCTCAAGGCCTAGCTCGCCGAACCCAAAGATCAAGAGACACAAGGGTTTATACTGGTTCGGGCCACCATTGTGGTGTAATACCCTACTCCAGTGTAGTGTGGTGGATTGCCTTGTAGGCTGAGGATGAACAAGTACAAGGGATGAACAGCCTCCTGAGGAGAGGTGTTCTTGAGCTCGAGGAGCTTGTGAGTTGGCCTTGGTGGAATGAGTCCAATCCCAGATGAGATCCGTCCCCTCCTATGGTGGTGGCTAGTCCTATTTATAGAGGCCTTGGTCCTCTTCCCAAATATTAGGCGGGAAGGGATCCCATAATGGCCAATTTGGAGGGGGCAACTAGTACAAGTTATCCTGCCAAAAGGTGGTCTTCACCTGCCAAAGGCTCTAGTTGTGACGCCGCCGTGGGCTCCGCGGTGACCTCCGTCCTGCCATCCTGCTGGTCTTGGTCTCGTTGCACTGATATGGAAACCTTTGCCTGATGCCTCGGGACTCCTCGCCTGCGCTTGCCCTTTAGCACCAAAGAGGAAACTGGTACTCTACGCTCGTTGGCGCCCGCCTGGCCTTGGTCGTCATGGCTCATGTCACATGCACCTCGCGAGGTGCCCCTTGCATAGATATCTTCGCTCCTCAAGAGCCAGCCTAGTGAGGCTGCCCCTGAGGAGGTCTTGGCGTTGTCCGCCTCACGAGGCTTGGCCCCTCGCGAGGGTCTTGAGTGGTTGTTGATGAAGATGGAGCCACGCCCTGGGCCGCAGGCAGGCAAGTCTGGGGACCCGCGTTCCCAGAATGCCGACACATAGGGCCCCGTCACGGCTGGTGATGTCGGATTGAAGGCTGAAGTAAGGTTCAAACCTTTGCCCTTGAGGTTCATTGTATCCCATGAATTGTTGATACAAAATAATTAGATGCTGAGATCTGAATCTAATGCCTTATGATATATATATATAAGACACCATTTTTCTGTTAGCGGTGTGATCCTGGCCAGAGGTGAATCCAAGATTGCACACATTATCTCACGAGACACAAGAGCGATCATGATGTCCATGGCCCAGATAGGGCAGGGGTGGCCATTGTGGGCGAATGCCTCAAACTCTATAGCCATATGTTACCTCTATGGGTAAACCAGAGATAATTAATTTATAACCAGTAAATTAAAGACTATCATGGCTGATGTTGTAATGAACTTAGCAAAATCAATGGGTATTTCAAGAAGTTGTCTTGAAACCATTAGTGTGAATCTCAAATTGTTAAATATGACACCTTGAAGATAATCTTCAAAATGGAGTAGATCTCGCAGCATTAGAGAGTATAATCTGATGAAATCAGTAGATACTTGTTCGTAATGCCTTATGTCATGACTTAGTAAAATGTGTGGGAGAGCACTTTGTAAAGCAATTATAATGTCAAAATGACAAAATATAGACTTTAACGGTAGATATTATCTCACATCTAGATGTAATATAGACGGACCCTTTCATTTTACCTTTTGCCTGTAGAGCTTCCCCTCTCGATCAGCGTCTGTGCGGTGTCTTGAAGCCGGTGGCTTGTAGCATCGCCACCACACCCAGGCGATCAGCGGCCGCCGATCAACCGGATGTCGCGGTCGCGATTTCGCCTTGCGCTTGGACCGAGCCATGCCCGGCGTTGTCGTTGTTCATTCGGCCGGGCCGTGTGTAACCACCGTCTCGAGGATGTAGTAGTGATTTCATACAATCGCTGATTAATTCAGAGAAAAACGATCAGCCAAAAGATCATGTTAATCGCAAATAGACAATCAAGTTGGATTTCTGCATGTCTGCATGTCCATCGATGACTTGCTCCACCGGCCTCTTCATGGCTGATTCGAATGCTCCATGGCGCTGGCTCTGCATGTCGCTGCGCTGTTGCCGCCGCCACGATCGACGCCTTGTCCCCTGAATGGATGCGAAAGGGATGTGAGGCCACCGCCTCTGTTAGGAAAAGCATGGATTAATAGGATTAATTAAATCATAACAAATCACATGGCAATGTGAACTAGATTATTGACTCTAATGCAAGTGGGAGACTGATGGAAATATTCCTAAAGGCAATAATAAAGTTGTTATTATTGTATTTCCTTATTCATGATAAAGGTTTATTATTCATGCTAGAATTGTATTAACTGGAAACTTAAATACATGTGTGAATACATAAACAAATATCGTGTCCCTAGTGAGCCTCTACTAGACTAGCTCGTTGATCAAAAGATGGTTAAGGTTTCCTAACCATAGACATGTGTTGTCGCTTTATAATGGGATCACATCATTAGGAGAATGATGTGATGGACAAGACCCAGCCGTTAGCATAGCATATGATCGTTCAGTTTATTGCTACTGCTTTCTTAATGTCAAATACATGTTTCTAGTACCATGAGATCATGCAACTCCCGGACTCAGGAGGAATACCTTGTGTGCTATCAAACATCACAATGTAACTGGGTTATCATAAAGATGCTCTACAGGTATCTCTGAAGGTGTTTGTTGAGTTGGCATGGATCGAGATTGGAATTTGTCACTCCGTGTATCGAAGGGGTATCTCTGGGCCCTCTCGGTAATACAGCATCACAAGAAGCATGCAAGCAAAGTGACTAAGGAGTTAGTTACGAGATGATGTATTATGAAACAAGTAAAGAGACTTGCCAGTAATGAGATTGAACTAGGTATAAAGATACCGACGATCGAATCTCAGGCAAGTAACATACCGACAGACAAAGGGAATTACGTATGTTGTCATAAAGGTTCAGCCAATAAAAGATCTTTGTGGAATATGTAGGAATCAATATGGGCATCCAGGTCCTGCTATTGGTTATTGACCGGAGAGGTGTCTCGATCATGACTACATAATTCCCGAACCCGCAGGGTTGCACGCTTAACGTTCGTTGACGCTAGAGTAGTATTGGGATATTTGATGAGTGGTAACCAAATGTTGTTCACAGTCCCGGATGAGATCCGGGACATCATGAGGAGTCTCAGAATGGTCGAGAGGTAAATATTTATATATGGGAAGTTATATTTTGGGTTTCGATAAAAGGTGCAGTTTTTTCGGTATTGTACCGGGAAGCTTCTAGAAGGTTCCGGAGGATTCCGGAGGGGTCCGGAAGTCCACAAGTGGGTCCACCACAACCCAAGGGCTAGCATGGGCTCCGGGGAGGCACCCTGGCCTTATTGGGCTAGGCGCACCAAGTCCCCAAAAGCCCATGTGGCTAGGGAAGGCAAAAGAGGAAGGAGTCCTAGTAGGAATAGGATTGGATTTGGAGCCCAAGTCCTCTCCCCAAGAGTACACACCAAGCCCTTGGCGCCCCTCTCTCTCCCGTTACTCCGTAGTTCCTCCGCCTCATCCCGGTGACGCTTAGCGAAGCGTTATCGGTGCTCCACCACCACCATCACCACCACGACATCATGTTGGCTGTGATACCATCTACTTCTCCTCTCCCACCTTCTGGATCAAGAAGGAGGAGACGTCGTCGAGCCGCATGTGTGCTAAACTCGGAGTCGTCGTTCGTTCGGCACTAGATCGGTTGGATCGTGATCGGATCGCGAAGAGTACGACTACATCAATCACGTGATAAACGCTTCCACTTAGCGATTGAAGGAAATATGCCCTGGAGGCAATAATAAAGTTTTTATTTATATTTTCTTATATCATGATAAATGTTTATTATTCATGCCAGAATTGTATTAACCAGAAACTTAGTACATGTGTGAATACATAGACAAACAGAGTGTCCCTAGTATGCCTCTACTTGACTAGCTCGTTAATCAAAGATGGTTAAGTTTCCTAACCATAGACATGGGTTGTCATTTGATGAACGGGATCACATCATTAGAGAATGTTGTGATGGACAAGACCCATCCGTCAGCTTAGCACTATGATCGTTTAGTTTTATTGCTAATGCTTTCATCATGACTTATACATGTTCCTCTAACTATGAGATTATGCAACTCCCAAATACTGGAGGAACACCTTGTGTGCTATCAAACATCACAACGTAACTGGAGGATTACAAAAATGCTCTACAGGTGTCCCTGATGGTGTTTGTTGAGTTGGCATAGATCGAGATTAGGATTTGTCACTCCGTGTATCGGAGAGGTATCTCTGGGCCCTCTCGGTAATGATCGTCACTATAAGCCTTGCAAGCAATGTGACTATTGAGTTAGTTACGAGATGATGCATTACGGAACGAGTAAAGACTTTCCGGTAACGAGATTGAACTAGGTATGATGATACCGACGATCGAATCCCGGGCAAGTAACATACCGATGATAAAGGGAATAACGTATGTTGTTATGCGGTTTGACCGATAAAGATCTTTGTAGAATATGTAGGAGCGAATATGAGCATCCAGGTTCCGCTATTGGTTATTGACCGGAGATGTGTCTCGGTCATGTCTACATAGTTCTCGAACCCGTAGGGTCCGCACGCTTAACGTTCGATGACGATTTGTATTATGAGTTATGTGATTTGATGTACCGAAGTTTGTTCGGAGTCCCGGATGAGATCATGGACATGACGAGGAGTCTCGAAATGGTTGAGGCATAAAGATTGATATATTGGAAGGTTATATTCGGACACCAGAATGGTTCCGAAGTGTTTCGGGTATTTTCTGGAGTACCGGGAGGTTACCCGAACCCCACGGGGGGTTAATGGGCCTTCATGGGCCCTAGTGGAAGAGAGGAGGCAGCAGCCAGGTGGAGGCGCCCCCCCCCCAAGCCCAAACCAAATTGGACTAGGGTTGGGGGCGGCCCCCCTTTCCTTCTCTCCTCCTCCTCTTTCCCCCCTTCTTCTTGTGGGAATAGGAAAGGGGGGGTCGAATCCTACTTGGACCGGGAGTCCAAGTAGGACTCCCCCCCTTGGCTCGCCACACCAATGGTCGGCCTCCTCTCCTCCCCCCTCCCCTTTATACGTGGGAGGGGGGAACCCCAAAGGCACACCAAAGTTTCTCTTAGCCGTGTGTGGTGCCCCCCTCCACAGTTACACACCTCGGTCATATCGCCGTAGTGCTTAGGCGAAGCCCTGCGCCGTTAACTTCATCATCACTGTCACCATGCCGTCGTGTTGATGGAACTCTCCCTCGGCCTCAACTGGATCAAGAGTTCGAGGGATGTCACCAAGTTGAACGTGTGCTGATCGCGGAGGTGCCGTACGTTCGGTACTTGGATCGTTGGATCGCAAAGACGTTCAACTACATGAACCGCGTTACTAAACGCTTCCGCTTTTGGTCTATGAGGGTACGTGGACACACTCTCCCTGCTCGTTGCTATGTTTCTCCTAGATAGATCTTGCGTGATCATAGGAATTTTTTTGAAATACTACGTTCCCCAACAGTGGCATCTGAGCCAGGTCTATGCGTAGATGTTATATGCACGAGTAGAACACAATGAGTTGTGGGCGATAATTGTCATAGTGCTTACCAGAAACGTCTTACTTTGATTCGGCAGTATTGTTGGATGAAGCGGCCCGGACCAACATTACATGACCACGTTCATGAGACTGGTTCTACCGACGTGCTTTGCACACAGGTGGCTGGCGGGTGTCTGTTCCTCCAACTTCAGTTGAATCGAGTTTGACTATGCCTGGTCCTTGTTGATGGTTAAAATAGCACACTTGAAGAAAAATCGTTGTGGTTTTGATGCGTAGGTAAGAATATTCTTGCTAGAAGCTCGTAGCAGCCACGTAAAACTTGCAACAACAAAGTAGAGGACGTCTAACTTGTTTTTGCAGAGCATGTGATATGGTCAAGATGTGATGAGATATAAATTGTTGTATGAGATGATCATGTTTTGTTAAAGTTATCGGCAACTGGCAGGAGCCTTATGGTTGTCTCTTTATTGCATAAGATGCAAGCGCCATATAATTGCTTTACTTTATCACTATGCGATAGCAATAGTTGCAAAAGCAATAGTTGACGAGACGACCATGTGACGACACGTTGATAAAGATCAAGATGATGGAGATCATGGTGTCATGCCAATAACGATAGAGATCATGACGGTACTTTGCAGATGGAGATCAAAGGCACAAGATGATGATGGCCATATCATGTCACATATTTTGATTGCATGTGATGTTTATCTTTTATGCATCTTATTTTGCTTAGTATGACGGTAGAATTAGGAGATGATCCCTTACTAAAATTTCAAGCTATAATTGTTCTCCCTAAGTATGCAGCATTGCGACAGTTCTTCGTGCTGAGACACCACGTGATGATCGGGTGTGATAAGCTCTACGTTCACATACAATGGGTGCAAGCTAGTTTTACACATGCAGAATACTCGGATTAAACTTGACGAGGCTAGCATATGCAGATATGGCCTCGGAACACTGAGACCGAAAGGTCGAACGTGAATCATATAGTAGATATGATCAACATAGTGATGTTCACCATTGAAAGCTACTCCATCTCACGTGATGATCAGACATGGTTTAGTTGATTTGGATCACGTGGTCATTCAGATGACTAGAGGGAAGTCTATCTAAGTGGGAATTCTTAAGTAATATGATTAATTGAAATTAAATTTATCATGAACTTAGTCCTGATAGTATTTGCATATCTATGTTGTAGATCAATTGCTCGCGTATAGCTTCCCCGTTTTATTTATGATATGTTCCTAGAGAAAACTAAGTTGAAAGTTGATAGTAGCAATGATGAGGACTAGGTCCGTGACCTGAGGATTATCCTCATTGCTGCACAGAAGAATTATGTCCTTGATGCACCGCTAGGTGACAGAACTATTGCAGGAGCAGATGTAGACATTATGAATGTTTGACAAGCTCAGTATGATGACTACTTGATAGTTTAGTGCACCATGCTTTACAGCTTAGAACCGGGACTTGAAAAATGGTTTGAACGCCAAGGAACATATGAGATGTTCCAACAGCTGAAAATGATATTTCAGACTCATGCCCGCGTTAAGAGGTATGAGACCTCTGACAAGTACTTTGCCTACAAGATGGAAGAAAATAGCTCAGCCAGTGAGCATGTGCTTAGAATGTCTGGGTACTACAATCGCTTGAATCAAGTGGGAGTTAATCTTCCAGATAAGATAGTAATTGACAGAGTTCTGTAGTCACTATCACCAAGTTACTAGAACTTCGTGATGAACTATAATTTGCAAGGGATGGCGAAAATGATTCCTGAGCTCTTCGCGATGCTGAAATCAGCAAAGGTAGAAATCAAGAAAAAAATCAAGTCTTGATGGTTGACAAGACCACTTGTTTCAAGTAAAAGGGCAAGGGAAAGAAAGGGAACTTCAAGAAGAATGGCAAGCAAGTTGCCACTCCCATGAAGAAGCCCAAAGCTAGACCCAAGCCTGAAACTGAGTGCTTCTACTGCAAAGAAAATGGTCACTGGAAGCAAAACTGCCCCAAATACTTGGCGGATAAGAAGGATGGCAAAGTGAACAAAAGTATATATGATGTACATGTTATTGATGTGTACTTTACTAGTGTTCATAGTAGCCCCTAGGTATTTGATACTGGTTCAGTTGCTATGATTAGTAACTTGAAACGGGAGTTACAAAATGAACAGAGACTAGTTGAGGGTGAGGTGACAATGTGTGTTGGAAGTGATTCCAAGGTTGATAAGATCACCATCGCACACTCCCTTTACCTTCGGGATTAGTGTCGAACCTAAAATAAATGTTATTTAGTGTTTGCGTTGAGCATAATATGATTGGACTGCAATACGGTTATTCATTTAAGTCAAAGAATAATTGTTATTATGTTTACATGAATAAAACCTTCTGTGGTCATACACCCAAGGTGAATGGTTTATTGAATCTCAATAGTAGTGATACACATATTCATAATATTGATGCCAAAAGATGCAAAGTTGATAATTATAGTGCAACATATTTGTGGCACTGCCGTTTAGGTCATATTGGTGTAAAGCGCATGAAGAAACACCACGCTGATGGGCTTTTGGAATCACTTGATTATGAATCACTTGATGCTTGCGAACCATGCCTCATGGGCAAGATGACTAAGACTCCGTTCTCCGGAACAATGGAGCGAGCCAATGACTTATTGCAAATAATACATACCGATGTGTGCGGTCCAATGAGTGTTGTGGCTCACGGCGGGTATCGTTATTTTCTGACCTTCACAGATGATTTGAGCAGATATAAGTATATCTACTTAATGAAACACTAGTCTGAAACATTTGCAAAGTTCAAAGAATTTCAGAGTGAAGTGGAGAATCATCGTAACAAGAAAATAAATTTTCTACAATCTGATCGCAGAGGCGAATATTTGAGTTACGAGTTTGGCCTTCATTTAAAACAATATGGAATAGTTTCACAACTCACGCCACCTGGAACACCACAGCATAATGGTGTGTCCGAACATCGTAACCGTACTTTATTAGATATAGTGCGATCTATGATGTCTCTTACTGATTTACCACTATCATTTTGGGGTTATGCATTAGAGACAGCTGCATTCACGTTAAATAGGGCACCATCTAAATCCGTTGAGACGACACCATATGAACTATGGTTTGGCAAGAAACCTAAGCTATCGTTTCTTAAAAGTTTGGGGTTGTGATGCTTAAGTGAAAAGGTTTCAAACCGATAAGCTCGAACCTAAATTGGAGAAGTGCGTCTTCATACGATACCCAAAAGAAACTGTTGGGTACACCTTCTATCACAGATCTGAAAGCAAGATATTTGTTGCTAAGAGTGGATCCTTTCTAGAGAAGGAGTTTCTCTCGAAAGAAGTGAGTGGGAGGAAAGTAGAACTTGATGAGGTAGTTGTACCTTCTCTCGAATTGGAAAGTAGATCATCACAGAAAACCGTTCCCGTGATGCATACACCAACAAGAGAGGAAGCTAATGATAATTCTCATGAAACTTCAGATCAACTTACTACCGAACCTCGTAGGTCAACCAGAGCACGTTCCGCACCAAAGTGGTACGGTAACCCTGTTCTGGAAGTCATGTTACTAAGACCATGACGAACCTACGAACTATGAGGAAGCGATGATGAGCCCAGATTCTGCGAAATGGCTTGAGGCCATGAAATCTGAGATGGGGTCCATGTATGAGAACAAAGTATGGACTTTGGTGGACTTGCCCGATGATCGGCAAGCCATAGAGAATAAATGGATCTTCAAGAGGAAGAGGGGCGCTGATGGTAGTGTTACTGTCTAAAAATCTCGAATTGTCGCAAAATGTTTTTGACAAGTTTAAGGTGTTGAATACGATGAGATCTTCTCACTCGTATCGATGCTTAAGTCTGTCTGAATCATGTTAGCAATTGCCGCATTTTATGAAATCTGGCAAATGGATGTCAAAACTGCATTCCTTAATGGATTTATTAAAGAAGAGTTGTATATGATGCAACCAGAAGGTTTTGTCAATCCTAAAGATGCTAACAAAGTGTCCAAGCTCCAATGATCCATCTATGGACTGGTGCAAGCATCTCGGAGTTGGAATATACGCTTTGATGAGTTGATCAAAGCATATAGTTTTATACAGACTTTTGGAAAAGCTTGTATTTACAAGAAAGTGAGTGGGAGCACTACAGCCTTTCTGATAAGTATATGTGAATGACATATTGTTGATCGGAAATGATATAGAATTTTCTGGAAAGCATAAAGAAGTGTTTGAAGGGAGTTTTTCAAAGAAAGACCTCGGTGAAGCTGCTTACATATTGAGCATCAAGATCTATAGATAGATCAATATGCTTGATAAGTTTTTTCAAGGAGTACATACCTTGACAAGATTTTGAAGTAGTTCAAAATGGAACAGTCAAATAAGGAGTTCTTGCATGTATTGCAAGGTATAAAGTTGAGTAAGACTCAAAACGCGACCATGGTAGAAAATAGAAAGAGAATGAAAGTCATTCCCTATGCCTCAGCCATAGGTTCTATAAAGTATGTTATGATGTGTACCAAACCTATTGTGTATCTTGCCATGAATTTGACAAGGGGTACGATATTGATCCAGGAGTGGATCACTGGCCAGCAGTCAAAATTATCCTTAGAAGACTAAGGAGATATTTCTCGGTTATGGAGGTGATAAAGAGTTTGTTGTAAAGAGTTGCGTCGATGCAAACTTTGACACTAATCTAGATGACTCTAAGTCTCAAACTGGATACATATTAAAAGTGGGAGCAATTAGCTAGAGTAGCTCTGTACATAGCATTGTAGACATAGAAATTTGCAAAATACATACCGCTCTAAATGTGGCAGACCCGTTGACTAAACTTCTCTCACAAAGCAAAACATGATAACTCTTTGGGTGTTAATCACATAGTGATGTGAACTAGATTATTGACTCTAGTAAACACTTTGGGTATTAGTCACATGGAGATGTGAACTAATCACATAAAGATGTGAACTATTGGTGTTAAATCACATGGCGATGTGAACTAGATTATTGACTCTAGTGCAAGTGGGAGACTGAAGGAAATATGCCCTAGAGGCAATAATAAATTTTTAATTTATATTTCCTTATAGCATGATAAATGTTTATTATTCATGCTAGAATTGTATTAACTGGAAACTTAGTACATGTGTGAATACATAGACAAACAGAGTGTCCCTAGTATGCCTCTACTTGACTAGCTCGTTAATCAAAGATGGTTAAGTTTCTTAACCATAGACATGTGTTGTCATTTGAAGAACGGGATCACATCATTAGAGAATGATGTGATGGACAAGACCCATCTGTTAGCTTAGCACTATGATCGTTTAGTTTTATTGCTAATGCTTTCATCATGACTTATACATGTTCCTCTGACTATGAGATTATGCAACTCCCGAGTACCGGAGGAACACCTTGTGTGCTATAAAACGTCACAACGTAACTGGGTGATTATAAAGATGCTCTACAGGTGTCTTCGATGGTGGTTGCTGAGTTGGCATAGATCGAGATTAGGATTTGTCACTCCGTGTATCGGAGAGGTATCTCTGGGCCCTCTCGGTAATGATCATCACTATAAGCCTTGCAAGCAGTGTGATTAATGAGTTAGTTATGGGATGATGCATTACGGAACGAGTAAAGAGACTTGCCGGTAACGACATTGAACTAGGTATGATGATACCAACGATCGAATCTCAGGCAAGTAACATGCCGATGACAAAGGGAATAACGTATGCTGTTATGCAGTTTGACCGGTAAAGATCTTCGTAGAATATGTAGGAGCCAATATGAGCATCCAGGTTCTGCTATTGGTTATTGACCGGAGATGTGTCTCGGTCATGTCTACATAGTTCTCGAACCCGTAGGGTCTGCACGCTTAACATTTGATGACGATTTGTATTATGAGTTATGTGATTTGATGTACCAAAGTTTGTTCGGAGTCCCGGATGAGATCACGGACATGAAGAGGAGTCTCGAAATGGTCAAGACATAAAGATCGATATATTGGAAGGTTATATTCGGACACCAGAATGGTTCCGAAGTGTTTCGGGTATTTTTCGAAGTACCGAGAGGTTACCGAAACCCCCCGAGGGGTTAATGGGCCTTCATGGGCCCTAGTGGAAGAGAGGAGGCAGCAGCCAGGTGGAGGCGCGCACCCCCCCCAAGCCCAAACCAAATTGACTAGGGTTGGGGGGCGGCCCCCCTTTCCTTCTCTCCTCCTCCTCTTTTTCCCCTTCTCCTTGTGGGAATAGGAAAGGGGGGTGAATCCTACTTGGACCGGGAGCCCAAGTAGGACTCCCCCCCTGGCACGCCACACCTATGGCCGGCCTCCTCTCCTCCCCCCTTATATACGTGGGAGGGGGCACACCAAAGTTTCTCTTAGCCGTGTGTGGTGCCCCCTCCACAGTTACACACCTCGGTCATATCGTCGTAGTGCTTAGGCAAAGCCCTGCGCCGGTAACTTCATCATCACCGTCACCACGCCGTTGTGCTAACGGAACTCTCCCTCGGCCTCAACTGGATCAAGAGTTTGAGGGAAGTCACCGAGCTGAAGAGTGTGCTGATCACGGAGGTGCCGTACGTTCGGTACTTGGACCGGTTGGATCGCGAAGACGTTCAACTACATCAACCGCGTTACTAAACGCTTTCACTTTCGGTCTACGAGGGTACGTGGACACACTCTCCCCGCTCGTTTCTATGCTTCTCCTAGATAGATCTTGCGTGATCATAGCAATTTTTTTGAAATACTACGTTCCCCAACAGCGATCTAGAATGGTATGTAGATGCTCTCCCCTTCTTGTAGCTATGCATCTTTATGTATAGACCTTGCGTGTGCATAGAAATTTTTTTGTTTTCCATGCAACGTTTCCCAACAGATCCATGGTGGGCTTTCGGCAAGCCTGGTGGTGACGGTGATGCCTATTCCTCTTGGTCGTGTGGGCGGCATGGGGGTAGGGGTGGATGGCTCTGGCAGGCTGTGGGCATGCCCGGATTTGGTGGGGCTGGCCTGACTCGCTGTCGGTTCGGCAAGGGCGCCTCCTGGTGGTAGTGGCGAGTTCCGGAGCGAAAGCTTCGCGCTTGGCGCCAGCGATGGCGGCGCCCATGGGTGTCATTTCCTTCTTGAAGGCGTAACTGTGGGTCTTGTTCATGTGCCAGGGCTCCGGGTGAAAACTCTTGTATGATCTCAGACTTGGCAGCGGCAACGCATCGCGCCGTCACCTTCTTGGGGGCGTTGTCGTGGAGTTTTGGTGTCCTCGGTTGATCCTAGGCGAGGTGTTAGGCTAGCTCTAGTTTATCTGTGTATCTTTCGATCCGCTTTGTAAGAGAGTCATCTCATCACTTTGTATCGTTCGGTTGTGTACTGTTCAGTTTGATGCTTTATATATAAAAAGGGGCGAAAGCCTATTTCGAGAGCTAATAAGCCAGCAAAGCTACACTGATGTAGAGGAAAGAGGGCCACTACTTCGTCTTCTCAATAATATATTGTGAGAAGAAAGAAGTCCACATAACCCCCTTAAATTTCACAAATCAGCCACTTAACCCCCTCAACTCTAAAACCGGGTATTTAACCCCCTGATATTTAGAAAACCAGACAAAACACCCCCACACATTGTTATAAGCGGTTTCACTAGGCAGTTTTGCAATGTGGCACGAGTTAACAGAACTACAGAAGGAAAAAGCTAAGGTGCACATAGGGCCTAACTGTTCACGACGCGACTCGTACTGCCTGATGGTGCTGCTCCTGCTGCAGTGCTGCTTCTTCTATCGTTGGCAGCATGGACGAGTAGTGGTTGGAGTTGTTCATGGCGAGAACGCGAAGGCTTGTCCGAAACTGGCACTGCTTGTGGCGATCCGATCATTTTGAGTGATACGTACGTTGCTACTAGGAGTAGTACTGAATCGGACAAAGCAAAGATTGATAAGAACCTTGTGTACGCGTGTGTGTGTTGCCTTCCGGCCGGCTGCATGATCAATCAGCCGGGTCTATTGTGCATGCATATGTTAATTGATTGGGATAGATAAAGCTAGCCACATAGCAGAGTCGTAGCAAGGATTGAGCGAAACCGTCAGCATGCTTCGTTGACGTCGTCCCATGTCGCCGGAGAGTGCTTGGCTGCATGGAGCTAGAGCTGAGCCTGCAATGTGAAAACGGATATGGCACCAGCGGCCGCATACAGCGTGTGCATGTGGTGGCATGGAGGTGATCAACTGTAACTGGTCTCATGTGGAGATATAAATCAACGTTGAGATGCCAGTGAGGGCAAGTAGCAGCATCTAGTGGCAAAGTAGATACTGATGGCAAGGAAGCACGGCCGAAACGATGGCATGAGTGTCGATCGTCATTCCACGAGAAATCATGTGGTTACAGGCCTGGTGGATAAAACCACTCTCAAAACCACCTCCAAAGCTATCAGGGGGTGTTATGTCTGGTTTTCTAAACTTCAGGGGGGCAAATGCCCGGTTTTAAAGTTGAGGGGGTTAAGTGACCGATTTCTAAAATCTGAGGGGGTTATGTGGACTTCTTTCATTGTGAGAAACGCACTGATCTTTGAGCAACAACGACGTCGGGCCACATCATTATCTTGTTGGGCAGGCTAGCCCAATGGACGCACCCCATCTTGAACGGGCGGACGATGTGGCCGGAATGGAACCACCGCAGCGGCGACGCCATCAGGACGGCGTTTCCTATTTAGCGCTGACGTTTTCCTTCTTCTATATTTTTAGAACGCAAAAAAGTGATGGAGCGGATTGTGACTCGAACCTGCAATGTGCTTGGCTGCATGGAGCTAGAGCTGAGCCTGCAATGTGAAAACGGATATGGCACCAGCGGCCGCATACAGCGTGTGCGTGTGGTGGCATGGAGGCGACCAACTGCAACTGGTCTCGTGTGGAGATATAAATCAACATTGAGATGCCAGTGAGGGCAAGTAGCAGCATCTAGTGGCAAAGTAGATACTGATGGCAAGGAAGCACGGCCGAAACGATGGCATGAGTGTCGATCGTCATTCCACGAGAAATCATGTGGTTACAGGTCGCGTGTGGTGGCATGGAGGCGACCAACTGCAACTGGTCTCGTGTGGAGATATAAATCAACATTGAGATGCCAGTGAGGGCAAGTAGCAGCATCTAGTGGCAAAGTAGATACTGATGGCAAGGAAGCACGGCCGAAACGATGGCATGAGTGTCGATCGTCATTCCACGAGAAATCATGTGGTTACAGGTCGCGTGTGGTGGCATGGAGGCGACCAACTGCAACTGGTCTCGTGTGGAGATATAAATCAACATTGAGATGCCAGTGAGGGCAAGTAGCAGCATCTAGTGGCAAAGTAGATACTGATGGCAAGGAAGCACGGCCAAAACGATGGCATGAGTGTCGATCGTCATTCCACGAGAAATCATGTGGTTACAGGCCTGGTGGATAAAACCACTCTTAAAACCACCTCCAAAGCTATCAGGGGATGTTATGTTTGGTTTTCTAAACTTCAGGGGGGCAAATGCCCGGTTTTAGAGTTGAGGGGGTTAAGTGACCGATTTCTAAAATCTGAGGGGGTTATGTGGACTTCTTTCATTGTGAGAAACCATCTTTAAGCAACAACGACGTCGAGCCACACCACTATCTTGTTGGGCAGGCTAGCCCAATGGACGCACCCCATCTTGAACGGGCCGACGATGTGGCCGGAATGGAACCACCGCAGCGGCGACGCCATCAAGACGGCGTTTCCTATTTAGCGCTGACGTTTTCCTTCTTCTATATTTTTAGAACGCAAAAAAGTGATGGAGCGGATTGTGACTCGAACCTGCAATGTGCTTGGCTGCATGGAGCTAGAGCTGAGCCTGCAATGTGAAAACGGATATGGCACCAGCGGCCGCATACAGCATGTGCGTGTGGTGGCATGGAGGCGACCAACTGCAACTGGTCTCGTGTGGAGATATAAATCAACATTGAGACTCGAACCTCGGACCTCCCTTGCCGCTGCATGCTTCTGTTACCACCCCACCACGCACAAGGTAATGATAAGGTGTAACCTTTTCTCCCTTTTATTCTCTCCTTTTCCCCTTTTTCCTTTTACATTTTCCCTTTTTGTTCCCTGTTTTTTCCTTTTTGTACGACCAGGTTCCCCCTGCAATGAACTTTTTTTCAAATTCAATGAACTATTTTGAAATTCTATGAACTTTTTCAAATTTGATGAATTTTTTTCAAAATCAATGATTTTTTTTTCAATTTCGATGAACTTTTTTCAAATCAATGAACTTTTTCTAAGTTGACGAACTTTTTTCAAAATCGATGAACTTTTCCAAAATCAGTGAACTACTTTTTCAAATTTGATGAACTTTTTTATTCAAAATCGATGATTTTTTTAAATTGGCAAACTTTTTGTTCAAAATCAGTGAACTATTTTTAAAATCGATGAACTTTTTTCAAATTTTCATGAACTTTATCCTAAATTTTGTGAACTTTTTTTGAATTCCTGAAGTTTTCTCAATTCACGTTTTTTTCAGTTTGTACGAACCTTTCCAATTTTATGAACTTTCTTGAAATTCACGTTTTTAATATTTTGCATTCATTTTATCATAAAATAATACCAGGCTGGCTGTATAATAAGGGTTATTTGTCCTCAAAGTAAACATCGTAGGAGCTGTGGCCTAGTGGCTGTGTTCGATTGTTACCCCTCGAGACCGAACCACCACTGTGTACCAATGGATGGAGTACACGACTAGACCGAACCACTATTGCATACCAATGGATGGAGTAGCATGTCGTGTAAGAGACCAGAGTAGATGAGGTTGGAGCTGATTAAAGGGAAGATGGCAGCGGCATGGATGAGATCGAATCGGAGCTCGAACGTGAAGGGAGTGGGCAGCGAAGTTCCGAGCTTGGTGTGGGGTTTGAAGATGTGGAGGTCAGGGTGAGAGTTTCTTAAGCACACAAAGGAAAGTTAAGTGGACTTCAATTATTATCCGAATGTGTCCATTCTATACAGCAACGCACAAGCATTCTACTAGTTAGAAGTAGCGAGATGCTCAGATTTTTTGTATGGCAATTTTTTATGGTCGACTTTTTTATGAGTAGTCCAATAAGTCAAGTTTGTACGAAAAAAGTTTCAAAGATATTAAACATTTTCCTTTATTGCTTTTTTTCCCATGAAATTTGTTTATAGTGTTTGTTCTGACCTCTCCCGCACTGTCAAAGCCATGGAGCCCAGTGCCCTAAGACCAACCCACGCCATGGCAATGTAAAAACTTTACCTAGAAACTACAATTGCACAATTATTTTCTCACTCACACAAATATACACGCATGCAGAATGTATAACAAATTCTTGAAAACTCCACAAAAACAAACCCCAAACAAACCAACACCACACGCTATCCTATAGAATCTCAAGAATGGCAACCAAACAGCCGAAGGTTCTAGCCGACAGTGAAAAAAAATATGATAAGAGCAACTCAAATGGGACGATCCATTTCGTCTGCGGTCGTCCGTTTGGGTCGGCGCAGACAGAAAAGTCGGCCCAACGCGCCGACCAAACGGACGTGCGTCCGCTTTTGTTCGCCTGCCGATCCATTTTTGGCCCATTTTTTAACCGGATTTGCGTCGGCGCGGGCACAAGACGGATGCGCGCGCGCTCGCCCTCTTTCCTCACCGGGCTCGGTGGCACATTGGATTGGCCTCTCCACATCAAACAGCACACCCTCGCCCGCCTATTTCGTCGCCAACAACGCCGGCTATTTTTTCCGATAGAAAGATAGTTCTAGCATACACAGATAAAAGAAAAGACCAACTACTCGTTGCTTTCCGACTCCGACTCGGTAATGTCCTCCTCCGACGTCTGAATGTAGGCGTCAGCATGCTGCTCGTCTTCGAAGTCTCAACCCGACATTTCTCGTAACTTCAGTTTCAATTGAGCGGCCTGCTTCTGCGAATGCTTGTCCTCCCGATAGGGGGCTCGCTCCGTCCTCCTTGCGTCCCTCTCCAACCTCCATTGCTTGTAGAACTGGCGCTCGTCGACGATGTCCTGCGGGAAGCAATCGCGCCACACCACCATGGCTTCCGCGTCCATCTCGGCGATGGCGAGGCACGAGAGAGGCACGAGATCGTACGCTCGCTGGCTCGACACGTCGGGAAAATTCATATCCCGACGAGGCCTCAGGAGGCGGCACGTCGTGCGCGCGGGCCGCCTCCTCTGCGGTGTCGAAGGTGCCGAGGATGAGGCGTTTCTCACGAAACCAGATCTCGTCGGAGAAGCCGCCGGAGCGGCGCTCGCGGACTCCGCGAAAATCCGAAGCACCCAGGCGGCGCAGAGGCGGCAAGGCTAGTGAGAGGGGGCGAGACGAGTGGGCGACGGACAGAGTGTGGATGGAGCGCCTTCTTATAACCAGCGCTGGCCGCGGCGCGCGCGAACCTTTCCCGCGCGCTGGAGCGCCAAAACCAAGGCGACGGCATGGCCGCTGGCATGATCTAAAGCGCGCGCGGTCATGAAATGGTCGGCCCGTTGAGCGTACTGCCGACCCAAAAATAAAAGAGGACGGACAACGGGCAGGCGGCCGACCAAACAAACAAAAAACGGACAAAGACACCGTCTATTTGAGTCGGCCCGTTGAAGTTGCTCTAAGAGTTCATTATAATAGACAAGTACCACAAGAGTTCATTACATTAAGCAGACATATACCCAAGATTGTGCAGCAGCGATAGAACACAATAAAGTAATCAGTAGCAAAGGGGACTTCCGATATTCTCATCCATTCAATAGCCCTCCCACCTTGACCAGCTGCTCAGATGTCTACTGATCAAATTCCTGCATATATGACCTTTATGTCTGCTCATCAAGGACCAGCTGCTCAGATGTCTACTGATCAAATTCCTGCATATATGACCTTTATGTCTGCTCATCAAGCTTAACTTGTGCCTGTACAAAATAAAACAACTATTGATTTGACAAAAAAAACTACAAGATACACTTTCTTTTCGATCAAAGATGAACACAGATGTTGTCCATTGGATGTAGAGAACAGAAAACAAGAACTGGCAGTAATCATGGTTCCACAAAGCGAAAAAGAAACTACAGGACAAATACTTTTGAAGGTATGTTTTTATCATACAGTATTCCTACATGCGTTCTTTTTTATTTGTCCGGGAAATCGATGAGTCCTGGAAATTGATGAGTGCTGCGACTATTATTAGATTGCTTTAGTGAGTTTTTTTTTTAAATACATAACATTAGCAAAAAAAATTACATATAGCATTGCAAAGTCTAATCTTTGGTAAGTAAAAAACTTTGTAATGTGCTAACGCAACAACTATGGTGCTTGTTTTCATTCTTTTCTAATACTGTCTTTCCACGAAGAGAGAGCGTTACACCAAGGGGTGCTTCAATGCCTATCCTCACCGCTATAATAATTATGCAGACTTTTTGACGACCATTCGACACGTGCTGTTCAGATCCTTCTTATGACACCCCACATTTAGTACCATTAAAGAAATCTGAAAGTTCTCTAAATGCATCTGTACACCAGCTCTGCTGGTCTGTTAGAAACGGTTGCTTTACAATGAAAGGGAACACAAAATCAGTTGAACATAATTTACTACTCCCATTGTAAACAATCACAAGACGTTTTGTATAATTGTGTATAGATGGAGTACCTCTGATCCATATTAGTTGTCGCTGAAACGGATGTATCTAGACATATTTCAGTGCTAGATACATCCGTTTGAGTGACAACTAATTTGGAGCAGAGGGAGTATTTGTTTTTTGCTTACTACAGCCTGGAGCCCCAAGAATTGTTATATCAGCTGATATATACACCTCATGCAGCTTGATTTGGAATAGAACAGCGGTTCAAACTACCATCTCATTGCACACCATCGTCGTAATCAAGCTAAACACACCAGAATTAAGTCCACTAACAACTAGAGTTATGATCTAACAAGAACAAAAGGGGAACACAACCTTGAATGTCTATCCACGATTAGCAAGTCATTTGGACCATCCTAAGCAATTGCCAATTGAGTAATATGAGAAGGCACTATTGGTTCACAGTTCTTTAAAAATTGGGCATCCTTTACAAGTGCCTAGATTTTCAGTCCTGATGAACTCCACTATCTTAACATTTCACTTAGTTGGAAAAATGATGGCATCAGACTGCTAAGCAAGTAGCACAAACAGGTTTGTCAAGAACCCATAAGTGTAGGGTTTCATTTCACCAACTCAACATATAGGATAAGCAGACCATTCATACAGGTCTAGAACAGAATAATTACCTTATCTTCATTAAGATATTTGGAGACTTCACTGGTGCAGTTACGCGTATAAGTGAAGTCTTTTCCGGTAACAAGCTTCGCAACTCCTTGCACCTTCTTCCTCTTCATGTCAATAGCAATCACAACTTCCATCGAACCCATGGGGCAGGCCTTAGACAGCATGTAGACAACATCCTCATCCATGCTCATGGTGGGAAAACCAACGACGAGGCACTGCAATGATGCTTCACTGGGATTGTCGTTGATGCTGCTCAGCTTAGGCAGCAGCTCAGAATGCATTGGGTCGATAGTGACATCAGCAATATCAAAGGTGCAGTTAATGTTCCACTTTGCAGATGTAATATTTGAGATTGATAGGATCCATGTGGTGGCTCTCCAGCCTACACAAGGCGTTCTGCACTGCCATTCACAAGGCTTTTGACGAAACCAGTTAGCATAGGACGCAGGAGGGTCGCCAGGGTCAACAACCGGTGGGCAAACTTCCATCTCAATGTACTTGATGGAATCTTTGAGCAAGCTGACGGTGACGTCCCGAATGATGTACGGGCGGCATTTGTGGTAGAGTGCCCAGTTACCCCTCGCCGGTGGCGGCAACAGTATGTCATGGAGAACGGGATTCTCCTGGAGCACATTGCAGACGAGGATGCCACGCTAGAGGTCAACCCAACCTACCATGGCTAGGCTGCCACGCCCTAGGACGATCACCTTCGTGGTCTCATGATACAGGCCTCGATCCACAGGGCACAGAATGTCGACAGCACCTTGGAGGTCCACCCCTCCTGAGCTTTGGAGGAGCGGTACAGATGGAGACCGAACTCCGTCTTGTTGAGTGTGTCATCCTCCTCGAGAGCCACGGTGTCGCACCTGCTTGTGAGAGCAGCGACGGCGTAATCGTCGCCGTCGCCGTCGAAGCTCAGAAGGGCGACCTCCTGGTCACCGAAGGAGTTGGGGTACGGATGCGGAAGAAGGTCCAGTGATGGGTTCCGTGGGTGCGCCCTGTAGAGGAAGTAGTCGCGGTAACGCGGATTGAAGCAGGCGTAGGGGGTCACAGAAAGGCAGAAGAGGATGAGATTGGCCTCTGCGCTGATGACCTTGGGAGCCATAAGATATTCTGATGGTTTAACACCTGGGCAGTGGACACAGAAGTGGGAGACGTTAGGCGGGCGGGCGGTGTAGAAGGATACTTGGATGCGATGGCCGCTGCTGGTGGAGCTCTCGGCGAAGGTTGCGTTGGGGCATTCAGCGATGTAGCCCAGGATGTCGAGGAGAACCCAGTTTGGAGGCTCGTCGCCTCTCCATCGGGGAGTTGAGGCAGACTCGGGCGAGTCGACGACGACGAGGAGGAGGGGACGGCGGCCATGGCGTCCGGAGGATTCAACTGGGGGTTGGGGGGTTGTGGGGGTGGGGGGCGGCGGCGGCGGCGCAGTCGGTAAACCTAACCTGTTCTACTCAGCTTGCATATATATATGGCTCAACGAAGCTACAGTGAAGCGAGCGCATACTGGGCCGGCCCAGGGGCGCAGGAGGCCACTTCCTCGTTTGTTTTATAAAAAATTCTCTATTCTCCATTTTTTATTTTTTTATTTCTTTTCTTCACTTTTGTTTATACTTTCAAATGCTCCCTCCGTTCCTAAATATAAGTATTTTGACAGGTTTCAATATAGACTACATATGGATATACATAGACATAGTTTGTTTTGCTCCATATGTAGTATATATTGGAATCTCTAACTAAAAAGACTTGTATTTAGGAACCAAGGGAGTACATTAAAAATATAAGCTTTATATATAGAGAGATTTTTGAAATTGTTAATCATGCATTTGACAAATGTTAAATGCGGATAGAGAAAATGATTCTGATGTATACAAAAAATGTGCAATGGGTATGAAAAAAAGTAGACATAAAATATAAGTTTTTAAAAATGTTAATCACTTATTTGGAAAATGTTAAAGATGTACACAAAAATTGTTCCTGAAGAAAAAATTAAAGTATAATGTGTATAGAAAAAGTAGACATCTAAAAATATATGTTTTTAAAACAATGTTAACTATCTATTTCAAAAATCTTAAACATGTAAAAAAATATTCCTGATGTATACCAAAAATGTAGAACGTGTATTAAAAAATTGTACATAAAAATATAAATTTCAAAAGATGTTGATCATGCATCAGAACAATGCTAATCACATATTTCAAAATTGATAAATATGTATAAAAATGTTCCTGATGTATACCTTAAATATATGATGAGTATGAAAAAAGTGCCATCAAACACAGATATTTGAAAAAAATTTAATCATCTTTTTCAAAAATGTTAAACTGTACAACATAATGTTACTGATGTACACGAAAAATGTAGAATGTGTATTAAATTTTTTGAATATAAAACCATAAATTTTGAAAAATGTAGATCGTGTATAAAGAAAATGTTAGTCATATATTTCAAAATGTTAAACATATATTAAATGTGTAAAATATATGCTTTTAAAAAGATAATTATCTATTTTAAAATGTTGAACATGTAAAAAAATGTTCCTAGTATGTACCAAAAATGTAGAAAGTGATTAAAAACATAAATTTAAAAAAATGTTGATCATGTATCAAAAAAATGCTAATCAAATATTTAAAAAATGTTCCTGATGCATGGTACACACGGCTGTCACTTTACCTAGGCTGGGACCGTTTGCGACTTTTCACTCGACATCATAATCACTCGTGAACTCAAACCCACCATTCTTAGTAATGATCATCACATGCTTCGATGGGCATTGGCTCGCATAATGACCTTCATCCTTGCAACGACAACATATACCATCACGCGTTTGCCCTTTTGATGCCATGGATGATGAAAAGTTGTGTGCAGGACCCGAAGGTGTGCTCTTGGCGGAGGGTAGTGGTGGTGCCTATTTTCTTGTATATCGGTTGGAGTTGGCGGGCTGAACTAGGCGTTGTTGCAGCAGGACGTGTGGAAGTAGATGATGTACGCGGTGTCCATGATGAAGGTCAGACCCGCAGCAAAATTAGTTCGCGTCTGTCAATCATGCACTTGACGTTCAGCTTTGCAAGCAAGATGCAATAAACGAGTGATATTGCTATAATCCTATACTCTAAGGTGGTTTGAATTTCTCTATTTAAACCACCCATAAAACATGCAAACATAGTTTTATTATCCTCAGCAATACCACAACTAATCATGTCAGTTCGTAATTACCGATAATATGTCTCTACATAATTTGTTTCCTTGCCTTAAATGGTGTAATATTTGAAGTACTTCACGTTCGTAATATGGTGAAACCCAACGAGTACGCATATCAGTTTTTGAAGTAGCCCAAGTAGTTAGGATATTATCATGATATAATGTACAATGTTCAGACCATCAAAAGAAGCAAAACTAGTGAATTCACAAACAAAAGCAGCAACAACACGTCTATCCTCGGGATATTGTAAGCATGTAAAATGTTGTTAAGTTACTAACTCCCAAGTAAGATATGCATCTCAAATGGAGGAATATTCAATTTCAGCTTAGGGACATAGTCATGATTTCGTACCTGAGGGGGTGGTGCAGCGCTGCCATTGCGATTGTATGCATGTGGACGACCTGGCGCTGGAGCTGGTGATTGCACGTAGTTCTGATTTTGAGGAACCTCATCCTCGTAATCACCGTCGTAGTTGTCATACTGGTCAATGGTAGTAGCAGGAGCCACAAAAGCAGCATCAACGACACCAGGATGTTGGCCTGATACATCTCCAACGTATCTATATTTTTTTACTGTTCCACGCAATCATAGTTTCAATCTTTGATGTTTATATGCAATTATATACAATTTTATATCTTTTTTTTGGGACTAACCTATTAACCTAGTGCCCAGTGCCAGTTGTGTTGGGGAATGTAGTAATTTCAAAAAAAATCCTACGCACACGCAAATCATGGTGATGCACAGCAACGAGAGGAGAGAGTGTTGTCTACGTACCCTCAAAGACCGTAAGCGGAAGCATTATGATAACGCGGTTGATGCAGTCGTACGTCTTCACGATCGACCGGTCCTATCACCGAGGGTACGGCACCTCCGCGATTTGCACACGTTCGGCTCAGTAACGTCCCACGAACTCACGATCCAGTAGAGTGTCGAGGAAGAGCTTCGTTAACACGATGGTGTGATGACGATGATGATGAAGCTACCGGCGCAGGGCTTCACCTAAGCACTACGACGATATGACCGAGGTGGATTTTGGTGGAGGGGCACCGCACATGGCTAAGACATCAATGATCAACTTGTGTGTCTATGGGCCCCCCCTCCCCCGTATATACAGGAGTGGAGGAGGGGAGGGCGGGCCCTCTACTATGGCGCGCCATGGGGAGTCCTACTCCCACCGGGAGTAGGATTCCCCCTTCCATGTAGTAGGAGTAGGAGAGAAGGAAGGGAAGGACAGAGGGGGCCCAGCCCCCACCCAATTCGGATTGGGCTAGGAGGGCGCGCCCTCCACCTTTTCCCTTCCTCTCCTCTATTCCACTAAGTCCTAATAAGGCCCATATACTCCCCGGGGGGTTCCGGTAACCTCCCGGTACTCCGGTAAATGCCCGAACTCATCCAGAACCTTTCCGATGTCCAAACATAGGCTTTCAATATATCAATCTTTACGTCCCGACCATTTCGAGACTCCTCGTCATGTCCGTGATCATATCCGGGACTCTGAACTACCTTCGGTACATCAAAACATATAAACTCATAATACCGATCGTCACCGAACGTTAAGCGTGCGGACCCTACGGGTTCGAGAACTATGTATACATGACCGAGACACGTCTCCGGTCAATAACCAATAGCGGAACCTGGTTGTTCATATTGTCTCCCACATATTCTTCGAAGATCTTTATCGGTCAAACCGCATAACAACATATGTTGTTCCCTTTGTCATCGGTATGTTACTTGCCCGAGATTCGGTCGTCGGTATCTCAATACCTAGTTTAATCTCATTACCGTCAAGTCTCCTTACTCGTTCCGTAATGCATCATCCCGCAACTAACTCATTAATCACATTGCTTGCAAGGCTTATAGTGATGTGCATTACCGAGAGGGCCCAGAGATACATCCCCGACAATCGGAGTGACAAATCCTAATCTCGATCTATGCCAACTCAACAAACACCATCAGAGACACATGTAGAGCATCTTTATAGTCACCCAGTTACGTTGTGACGTTTTATAGCACACATGGTGTTCCTCCGGTATTCGGGAGTTGCATAATCTCATAGTTAGAGGAACATGTATAAGTCATGAAGAAAGCAATAGCAATAAAACTCAACGATCATAATGCTAAGCTAACGAATGGGTCTTGTCCATCACATTATTCTCTAATGATGTGATCCCGTTCATCAAATGACAACACATGTCTATGGTCAATAAACTTAACCATCTTTGATTAAGGAGCTAGTCAAGTAAAGGCATACTAGGGACACTTTGTTTTGTCTATGTATTCACACATGTATCAAGTTTTCGGTTAATACAATTCTAGCATGAATAATAAACATTTATCATGATAGAAGGAGATATAAATAAAAACTTTATTATTGCCGCTAGGGCATATTTCCTTCAGTCTCCCACTTGCACTAGAGTCAATAATCTAGTTCACATCGCCATGTGATTTAACATCAATAGTTCACATCACCATGTGATTAACACCCATAGTTCACATCGCTATGTGACCAACACCCAAAGGGTTTACTAGAGTGAGTAATCCAGTTCACATCGCCATATGATTAACACCCAAAGAGTACTAAGGTGTGATCATGTTTTCCTTGTGAGAGAAGTTTAGTCAACGGGTCTGCCACATTCAGATCCATACGTATTTTGCAAATTTCTATGTCTACAATGCTCTGTACGGAGCTACTATAGCTAATTGCTCCCACTTTCAATATGTATCCGGATTGTGACTTAGAGTCATCCAGATCTGTGTCAAAGCTTGCATCAACGTAACTCTTTACGACGAACTCTTTATCACCTCCATAACCGAGAAATATTTCCTCAGTCCTCTAAGGATAATTTTGACCACTGTCCAGTGATCTACTCCTGGATCACTATTGTACTCCCTTGCCAAACTCAGGGCAGGGTATAATAGGTCTGGTACACAGCATGGCATACTTTATAGATACTATGGCCGAGGCATAGGGAATGGCTTTCATTCTCTCTCTATCTTCTGCCATGGTTGGGTTTTGAGTCTTACTCAACTTCACACCTTGCAACACAGGCAAGAACTCCTTCTTTGACTGTTCCATTTTGAACTTACTTCAAAAACTTGTCAAGGTATGTACTCATTGAAAAACTTATCAAGCGTCTTGATCTATCTCTATAGATCTTGATGCTCAATATGTAAGCAGCTTCACCGAGGTCTTTCTTTGAAAAACTCCTTTCAAACACTCCTTTATGCTTTCCAGAAAATTCTACATCATTTCCGATCAACAATATGCCATTCACATATACTTATCAGAAAGGTTGTACTGCTCCCACTCACTTTCTTATAAATACAGGCTTCACCGCAAGTTTGTATAAAACTATATGATTTGATCAAACTATCAAAGCGTACATTCCAACTCCGAGATGCTTGCACCAGTCCATAAATGGATCACTGGTGCTTACACACTTTGTTAGCATCTTTCGGATTGACAAAACCTTCTGGTTGCATCATATACAACTCTTCTTTAAGAAATCCATTAAGGAATCCAGTTTTGACATCCATTTGCCAAATTTCATAAAATGCGGCAATTGCTAACATGATTCGGACAGACTTTAAGCATAGATACGAGTGAGAAACTCTCATCGTAGTCAACACCTTGAATTTGTTGAAAACCTTTTGTGACAATTCTAGCTTTGTAGATAGTAACACTACTATCAGCGTCCGTCTTCCTCTTGAAGATCCATTTAGTCTCAATGGCTCGCTGATCATCGGGCAAGTCAATCAAAGTCCACACTTTGTTCTCATACATGGATCCCATCTCAGATTTCATGGCCTCAAGCCATTTCGCGGAATCTGGGCTCATCATCGCTTCCTCATAGTTCGTAGGTTCGTCATGGTCAAGTAAGAGGACCTCCAGAACAGGATTACCGTACCACTCTGGTGCGGATCTTACTCTGGCTGACCTACGAGGTCCGGTAGGACTTGATCTAAAGTTAAATGTCACCATCATTAGCTTCCTCACTAATGGGTGTAGGAGTCACGGGAACAGATTTCTGTGATGAACTACTTTCCAATAAGGGAGTAGGTATAGTTACCTCATCAAGTTCTACTTTCCTCCCACTCACTTCTTTCGAGAAAAACTCCTTCTCCAGAAAGGATCCATTCTGAGCAATGAATATTTTGCCTTTGGATCTGTGATAGAAGGTGTGCCCAACAATTTCGTTTGGGTATCCTATGAAGATGCACTTCTCTGATTTAGGTTCGAGCTTATCAGGTTGAAACTTTTTCACATAAGCATTGCCGCCCCAAACTTTAAGAAATGACAGCTTAGGTTTCTTCCCAAACCATAGTTCATATGGTGTTGTCTTAACGGATTTAGATAGTGCCCTATTTAACGTGAATGCAGCTGTCTCTAATGCATAACCCCAAAACGATAGTGGTAAATCGGTAAGAGACATCATAAACCGCACCATATCTAATAAAGGACGGTTATGACGTTCGGCCACACCATTACGCTGTGGTGTTCCAGGTGGCGTGAGTTACGAAACTATTCCACATTGTTTCAAATGAAGACCAAACACGTAACTCAAATATTCATCTCCGTGATCAGATCGTAGAAACTTTATTTTCTTGTTACGATGATTTTCCACTTCACTCTGAAATTCTTTGAACTTTTCAAATGTTTCAGACTTATGTTTCATCAGGTAGATATACCTATATCTGCTCAAATCGTCTGTGAAGGTCAGAAAATAACGATACCCGCCGCGAGCCTCAACACTCATCGGACTGCATACATCAGTACGTATAATTTCCAATAAGTCAGTTGCTCGCTCCATTGTTCCAGAGAACGGAGTCTTAGTCATCTTTCCCATGAGGCATGGTTCGCAAGCATCAAGTGATTCATAATCAAGTGATTCCAAAAGCCCATCAGCATGGAGTTTCTTCATGCGCTTTACACCAATATGACCTAAACGACAGTGGCACAAATAAGTTGCACTATCATTATTAACTTTGCATATTTTGGCTTCAATATTATGAATATGTGTATCACTACGATTGAGATTCAATAAACCATTTATATTGAGTATATAACCATAGAAGGTTTTATTCATGTAAATATAACAACAATTATTCTTTGACTTAAATGAATAACTGCATTGCAATAAAAATGATCCAATCATATTTATTCTCAACACAAACACCAAATAACATTTATTTTAGGTTCAACACTAATCCCGAAGGTAAAGGGAGTGTGCGATGGTGATCTTATCAACCTTGGAATCACTTCCAACTCACATCATCACCTCACCCTTAACTAGTCTCTGTTTATTTTGCAACTCCCGTTTCAAGTTACTACTCTTAGCAACTGAACCAGTATAAAATACCGAGGGGTTGCTATAAACACTAGTAAAGTACACATCAATAACATGTATATCCAATATACCTTTGTTCACTATGCCATCCTTCTTATCCGCCAAGTATCTAGGGCAGTTCCACTTCTAGTGACCATTTCCTTTGCAGTAGAAGCACTCGGTTTCAGGCTTGGGTCTAGCTTTGGGCTTCTTCATGGGAGTGGCAACTTGCTTGCCATTCTTCTTGAAGTTCCCTTTCTTTCCCTTGCCCTTTATTTGAAACTAGTGGTCTTGTCAACCATCAACACTTGATGCTTTTTTCTTGATTTCTACCTTCGCCGATTTTAGCATCGCGAAGAGCTTGGGAATCGTTTCCGTTATCCCTTGCATATTATAGTTCATCACAAAGTTCTAGTAACTTGGTGATAGTGACTAGAGAACTTTGTCAATCACTATCTTATCGGGAAGATTAACTCCCACTTGATTCAAGTGATTGTAGTACTCATACATTCTGAGCACATGCTCACTCGTTGAGCTATTCCCCTCCATCTTGTAGGCAAAGTACTGCTAGAGGTCGCATACCTATTGACACGGGCATGAGTATGAGATACCAATTTCAACTCTTGGAACATCTTATATGCTCTGTGGCGTTCAAAACATTTTTGAAGTCCCGGGTCTAAGCCATAAAGCATGGCGCACTAAACTATCAAGTAGTTATCATACTGAGCTTGCCAAACGTTCATAACGTCTGCATCTGCTCCTGCATTAGGTCCATCACCTAGCGGTGCATCAAGGACATAATTCTTTTGTGCAGCAATGAGGATAATTCTCAGATCACGGACCTAGTCCGCACCATTGCTACTATCATCTTTCAACATAGTTTATCTCTAGGAACATATAAAAAATAAACGGGGAGGTACATTGCGAGCTATTGATCTACAACATAGTTATGCAAATACTATCAGGACTAAGTTCATGATAAATTAAAGTTCAATTAATCATATTACTTAAGAACTCCCACTTAGATAGACATCCCTCGAGTCATCTAAATGATCACGTGATCCAAATCAACTAAACCATGTCCGATCATCACGTGAGATGGAGTAGTTTTCAATGGTGAACATCACTATGTTGATCATATTTACTATATGGTTCACGCTCGACCTTTCGGTCTCAGTGTTTCGAGGCCATATCTTCATACGCTAGGCTCGTCAAGTTTAACCCGAGTATTCTGCGTGTGCAAAACTGGCTTGCACCTGTTGTATGTGAATGTAGAGCTTATCACACCCGATCATCACGTGGTGTCTCGGCACGACAAACTTTTGCAACAGTGCATACTCAGGGAGAACACATGTACCTTGAAATTTAGTGAGAGATCATCTTATAATGCTACCGCCGAACTAAGCAAAATAAGATGCATAAAGGATAAACATCACACGCAATCAATATAAGTGATATGATATGGCCATCATCATCTTATGCCTTTGATCTCCATCTCCAAAGCACCGTCATGATCACCATCATCACCGTCTTGACACCTTGATCTCCATCAAAGCATCGTTGTCATCTCGCCAACTATTGCTTCTATAACTATCGCTACCGCTTAGTGATAAAGTAAAGCAATTACATGGCGATTGTATTTCATACAATAAAGCGACAACCATATGGCTCCTGCCAGTTGCCAATAACTCCTTTACAAAACATGATCATCTCATACAATAAAATTTAGCATCATGTCTTGACCATATCACATCACAACATGCCCTACAAAAACAAGTTAGACGTTCTCTACTTTGTTTTTGCAAGTTTTATGTGGCTGCTACGGGCTGAGCAAGAACCGTTCTTACCTACGCATCAAAACCACAACGATTTTTCGTCAAGTATGTGTTGTTTTAACCTTCAACAAGGATCGGGCGTAGCCACACTCGATTCAACCAAAGTTGGAGAAACTGACACCCGCCAGCCACCTATGTGCGAAGCACGTTGGTAGAACCAGTCTCGCGTAAGCGTACGCGTAATGTCGGTCCGGGCCGCTTCATCCAACAATACAACCGAATCAAAGTATGACATGGTGGTAAGCAGTATGACTATTATCGCCCACAACTCACTTGTGCTCTACTCGTGCATATAACATCTACGCATAAACCTGGCTCGGATGCCACTGTTGGGGAACGTAGTAATTTTAAAAAAAATTCCTACGCACACGCAAGATCATGGTGGTGCATAGCAACGAGAGGGGAGAGTGTTGTCTACGTACCCCCATAGACCGTAAGCGGAAGCGTTATGACAACGCGGTTGATGTAGTCGCACGTCTTCACGATCGACCGATCCTAGCACCGAAAGTACGACACCTCCATGATCTGCACACGTTCGGCTCGATGACGTCCCACGAACTCATGATCCAGTAGAGTGTCGAGGAAGAGCCTCGTCAGCACGACGGCGTGATGACGGTGATGATGAATCTACCGGCGCAGGGCTTCGCCTAAGCACTACAACGATATGACCGAGGTGAATTATGGTGGAGGGGGGCACCGCACACGGCTAAGTAATCAATGATCAACTTGTGTGTCTATGGGGTGCCCCCTCCCTCGTATATAAAGGAGTGGAGGAGGGGAGGGCCGACCCTCTACTATGGCGCGCCATGGGGAGTCCTACTCCCATCAGGAGTAGGATTCCCCCCTTCCATGTAGTAGGAGTAGGATAGAAGGAAGGGGAGGAGAGGGGGAAGGAAAGAGGGGGGCCGGCCCCCACCCAATTCGTATTGGGCTAGGGGGCGCGCCCTCCACCTTTTCCCTTCCTCTCCTCTATTCCACTAAGGCCCAATAAGGCCCGTATACTCCTCGGGGGGTTCCGGTAACCTCCCGGTACTCCGGTAAATGCCCGAACTCATCCGGAACCTTTCCGATGTCCAAACATAGGCTTCCAATATATCGATCTTTACGTCTCGACCATTTCGAGACTCCTCATCATGTCCGTGATCATATCCGGGACTCCGAACTACCTTCGGTACATCAAAACATATAAACTCATAATACTGATCGTCACCGAACGTTAAGTGTGCGGACCCTACGGGTTCGAGAACTATGTAGACATGACCGAGACACGTCTCCGGTCAATAACCAATAGCGGAACCTGGATGTTCATATTGGCTCCCACATATTCTTCGAAGATCTTTATCGGTCAAACCGCATAACAACATACATTGTTCCCTTTGTCATTGGTATGTTACTTGCTCGAGATTCGATCGTCGGTATCTCAATACCTAGTTCAATCTCGTTACCGGCAAGTCTCTTTACTCGTTCCGTAATGCATCATCCCGCAACTAACTCATTAGTCACATTGCTTGCAAGGGTTATAGTGGTGTGCATTACCGAGAGGGCCCAGAGATACCTCCCCGACAACCGGAGTGACAAATCCTAATCTATATCTATGCCAACTCAACAAACACCATCGGAGACACCTGTAGAGCATCTTTATAGTCACCCAGTTACGTTGGTGACGTTTGATAGCACACAAGGTGTTCCTCCTGTGACACCCCGATAGTTAAGCTACAGTAAACCCGTGTTAATGATGCCAGGTCATCGTAATTAAAATTTTGCTAAACCTCACTTGCTTCAAAGTAAGTTCAAATACAAATTCAAATAACAAGTCAAATTATAGTTTCAAAAAAAAATTAAAAGTGCTCATTGGGTTGCAAGAATTCACTAACAAATTTTCATGAACAAACCAATTATTATTTGAATTATTAAAACGCCCTTAACCTATTTAAAATTGGACCAACAACTTTTAATTGATCCAATTTCAATTACATAAATATTTACACATTTCAAAATAAATTGAAACTTGTTGTGCTAGCTCATAGCAATGCCTTGTATTTATGTGCCAAGTTTCATCTGTAATAAAATTCGTTTGCTCGCTCAAATAAATACAAAACAGTAGGAAAATACATAGCAGAAAAGTAAAAATGAAATAAAATAGAAAAGGGCCTAGGTAAGTACTTTTCAACCGGGCTTTGGTGGCCATTGTGAATCTGACCCAGCCCAACCTCCCAAGCGTCCCCTACCTCTCGCTGCTACAGGAACTGGAGGCTGCGTGGAGGCCATCCCCATGGCACCCTCCACGTGCCGGCCATCCCTGGCACCCCCTGATGGTTAAAAGCAACCCCGCGACCCCTTCCCCCGAACCCTAGACTCTGCTCCCTCGCGCCCCCATCTCTCTCCCCTCGCCCTTCCTGCCGTGCCCGAGCACCTCGAAGCCATGGCCGCCGCTGTCCGTGCGCCCACCATCGTCCCCATCGCCTATGCCTGCACCAGGAGCACCGCCGGAGGCCGCCGCTTCTTCTTCGCCGACCAAGCCAAGCCAGAGAGCCTCACGGTGCCGGATCCATCGCCTTCCACTCCGCCACGGCCGCCGCACTTCGCCGGTCGATCCGCTCGACCTCGCCCACCTCCGGCCTCACCGAGACGCCCGCGACACTCTCTGTGAGCCCCCGGTCCCTCGCGACCTCTCCCCTCTCTTCCTCGTGTGCCGTAGCTACGCGCCCGATCTAGTCCGATCCCCGCCGCCGCCAGCGCTTGTCACCGGCGCCCCTGTCGGCCGCTACAACATCTGTTGCCCCGCTGCAGCCGCCCACTGTGGCCTGCCGTGCTGCCCGACTCCGCCTTGCGCCCCCTCCTGACCGAGCCCACCTCCGCCTCGCGCCCACGGCCGCGACCGGCGGCGCCTGGCCACGCTCGCCGCACGCCGTGCCTACTGCTTTGCTGCTGCTGCTGTTGCCTGCTTCTATTGCTGCTTGTTGCTACTGTTGCCGTTTTTGGCTGCTCCTCATGCGGCTACCGCTGCTATCTGTTACTTTTGCTAGCTGTTGAGCTGCTAGTCTGCTCCTTTCCCTGCCTGTTGCTGCTGCCTTGCGGCTCGGCTGCTGCTGCGCCCGACCGCACTCGCCGCTGCTTGACGGCCCACGGCCTTCTACGCGCGCTCGCCGTGCTGCACTTCGGCCATAGCCGGCCAAGCATGCGTGCATACAGAGCATTCGGTGCTCCTACGCAGGGGCTTGCATGCTCATGTGCGTGCCTGCAGCCAGCCAACATCCTTGGATTAGTGCTAGGATTTGTTTAGTGTTAGGTAAACTTGGTTGGCCCAATGACATGTGAACCCCATTTTAATTCTACACTAGTTTAATTTTTGTGCCAATGACAAGTAGGCCACCACCTCCACTTTTGACCAGTCATTTTAACTGTGTTGACCAGCCCCCGGGTCCCGCTGTCATACACATGGCCTAGGTAGCACTAGGTAACAAAAATATTTTACTGTTTTATTTTCGAATTAAAATAAATTTGGTAAATGATTAGAGTTTAGAAAATTAATATAAAATAAACCGTAGTTCGGATGGAAAAACTTTGTACATGAAAGTTGCTCAGAACGACGAGATGAATCCGGGTACGCAGCCCGTTCGTCCGCCACACATCCCTAGCATAGCAAACACGTAACTTTCCCCCTCTGGTTCATCTGTCCGAAAACGCGAAACACCGGGGATACTTACCCGGATGTTTCCCCCTTTGCCGTATCACCTAGTACTACGTTAGGACACACCTAGCACCGCATATTGCCATATTATGCTTTGTGTTGCTTTGATTGTTCTATTATTTATTGTGTTCCCCCTCCGTTACTTCTTTCCGGTAGACCTCGAGACTGCCGGCGACCCCCAATACGACTACGGTGTTGACGACTCCTCTCTCTTGCCAGAGCAACCAGGCAAGCCCCCCCTTGATCACCAGATATCGCCTATTCTCTTCTATACTGCCTGCATTAGAGTAGTGTAGCATGTTACCGCTTTCCGTTATCCTATCCTGATGCATATCCTGTCCTTGTTACCACTGTTGTTACCTTTACCTGCAATCCTACATGCTTAGTATAGGATGCTAGTTTTCCATCAGTGGCCCTACATTTTTGTCCGTCTGCTGTGCTATACTATCGGGCCGTGATCACTAAGGAGGTGATCACGGGTATATACTATATACTTTATATACATGACACATGTGGTGACTAAAGTCGGGTTCGCTCGTTGAGTACCCACAAGTGATTCTGATGAGGGGGTTGAAAGGACAGGTGGCTCCATCCCGATAGAGGTCGGCCTGGGTTCTCGACGGCCCCCGACTGATACTTTGTGGCGGAGCGACAGGGCAGGTTGAGACCACCTAGGAGAGAGGTGGGCCTGACCCTGGTCGCGTTCGTGGATACTTAACACGCTTAACGAGATTTTGGTATTTGATTTGAGTTGGGTCGTTGACCTTATACGCACTAACCGCCACGTGGGACAAGATATGGGCAACCGGCGTCGTGGTATCAGCCGAAGCACTTCGTGACGTCAGCAATTGAGCGGCGCGCGCCGGATTGGAACGTAAGCCTGCTCTTGTATTAAGGGGGCTAGTTCTGCTTCCGGCCGCCCTCGCAACTTGCAGGTGTGCTAAGGGCGATGGGCCCAGACCCCTGTGCTCTTAGGTTTAGACCGACGTGCTGACCTCTCTGTTGTGCCTAGGTGGGGCTGCGACGTGTTGATCTTCCGCGGCCGGGCATGACCCAGAAAAGTGTGTCCGGCCAAATGAGATCGAGCGTGTCGGGTAATGTGGTGCACCCCTGCAGGGAAGTTGATCTATTCGAATAGCCGTGTCCACGGTAACAGGCAACCTGGAGTTGTACCTTGACCTTATGACAACTAGAACCGGATACTTAATAAAACACACATTTCCAAGTGCCAGATACAACCCGGTGATCGCTCTCTAGCAGGGCGACGAGGAGAGGATCGCCGGGTAGGATTTATGCTATGCGATGCTACTTGGAGGACTTCAGTCTACTCTCTTCTATATGCTGCAAGACGGAGGCTGCCAGAAGCGTAGTCTTCGACAGGATTAGCTATCCCCCTCTTATTCTGGCATTCTGCAGTTCAGTCCACCGATATGGCCCTTTACACATATCCCCATGCATATGTAGTGTAGCTCCTTGCTTGCAAGTACTTTGGATGAGTACTCACGGTTGCTTTCTCCCCTCTTTTTCCTCCTTTCCTTTCTTTTTGGTTGTCGCAACCAGATGCTGGAGCCCAGGAGCTAGACGCCACCGTCGACGACGACTCCTACTACACTGGAGGTGCCTACTTCTACGTGCAGCCCGCTGACGACGGCTAGGAGTAGTGTAGGAGGATCCCAGGCAGGAGGCCTGCGCCTCTTTCGATCTGTATCCCAGCTTGTGCTAGCCTTCTTAAGGCAAATTTGTTTAACTTATGTCTGTACTCAGATATTGTTGCTTCCGCTGACTCGTCTATGATCGAGCACTTGTATTCGAGCCCTCGAGGCCCCTGGCTTGTAATAAGATGCTTGTATGACTTATTTTATTTGTAGAGTTGTGTTGTGATATCTTCCCGTGAGTGCCTGATCTTGATCGTACATGTTTGCGTGTATGATTAGTGTATGATTGAATCGGGGGCGTCATACCTCCGGTATTCGGAAGTTGCATAATCTCATAGTTAGAGGAACATGTATAAGTCATGAAGGAAGCAATAGCAATAAAACTCAACGATCATAATGCTAAGCTAACGAATGGGTCTTGTCCATCACATCATTCTTTAATGATGTGACCCCGTTCATCAAATGACAACACATGTCTATGGTCAGGAAACTTAACCATCTTTGATTAAGGAGCTAGTCTTGTAGAGGCATACTAGGGACACTTTGTTTTGTCTATGTATTCACACATGTATCAAGTTTCCGGTTAATACAATTCTAGCATGAATAATAAACATGTATCATGATATAAGGAAATATAAATAACAACTTTATTATTGCCTCTAGGGTATATTTCCTTCAAGTTGTTGTTTTTGCATATTTTTTTTGTTTTCCAGAAAATTAGTACCAAACGGAGTCCAAACGCTACGAAACTTTTTGACGATTTTTTTCTGGACATAAGTGTTGGGGAACGTAGTATGCAATTTCAAAAAAATTCTACGATCATGCAAGATCTATCTAGGAGATGCACAACAACGAGAGGGGGGGGGGAGTGTGTCCACGTACACTCATAGACCGAAAGCGGAAGCGTTAGTCTAACACGGTTGATGTAGTCGAACGTCTTTACGATCCAACCGATCTTAGTACCGAACATACGGCACCTCCGTGTTCAGCACACGTTCAGCTCGATGACGTCCCTAGAACTCTTGATCCAGTAGAGGGTCGAGGGAGAGTTCCGTCAGCACGACGGTGTGGTGACAGTGATGGTGTATGATCCGCGCAGGGCTTCGCTTAAGCACTACAATGCTATGACTGGAGGAGTAAACTGTGGAGGGGGGCACCGCACACGGCTAAGAGAACTATTGATGTGCCTTTGGGGTGCCCCCCGCCCCTTATATAAAGGAGGAGAGGGGAGGTCGGCCGGCCCTAGGGGGCGCGCCATGTGGGGGGAGTCCCACCAGGACTCCTAGTCCTAGTTGGCTCCCCCCTTCCTTCCAACGGAGAGAGGAAAGGGGAAAGAGGTGGAGAGGGAGAAGGAAAGGGGGGTCGCGCCCCCACCCCTTGTCCAATTCAGATTGGCTTGGGGGATGCGCGCCACCACCCGTGGCTTGCCTTCTCCTCTCCACTATGGCCCATGAGGCCCATTAACTTTTCCGGGGGGTTCCGGTAACCTCTCGGTACTCTGAAAAATCCCCGAACCTCTTCGGAACCATTCCGGTGTTCGTATATAACCTTCCAATATATGAATCTTTACCTCTCGACCATTTCGAGACTCCTTGTCATGTCTGTGATCTCATCTGGGACTCCAAAAAAACTTCTATCACCAAAACACATAACTCATAATACAAATCGTCATCGAACGTTAAGCGTGCGGACCCTACGGGGTCAAGAACTATGTAGACATGACCGAGACACATCTCCGGTCAATAACAAATAGGGGAACCTGGATGCTCATATTGGTTCCTACATATTCTACGAAGATCCTTATCGGTCAAACCGCAATAACAACATACGTTATTCCCTTTGTCATCGCTATGTTACTTGCCCGGGATTCGATCGTCGGTATCATCATACCTAGTTCAATCTCGTTACCGGAAAATCTCTTTACTAGTTCCGTAATGCATCATCCCGCAACTAACTCATTAGTCACATTGCTTGCAAGGCTTATAGTGATGTGCATTACCGAGAGGGCCCAGAGATACCTCTCCGATACTCGGAGTGACAAATCCTAATCTTGATCTATGCCAACCCAACAAACACCTTTGGAGACATCTGTAGAGCATCTTTATAATCACCCAGTTATGTTGTGACGTTTGATAGCACACAAGGTGTTCCTCCGGTATTTGGGAGTTGCATAATCTCATAGTCAGAGGAATATGTATAAGTCATGAAGAAAGCAATAGCAATAAAACTTAACGATCATTATGCTAAGCTAACGGACGGGTCTTGTCCATCACATCATTCTCTAATGATGTGACCCCGTTCATGAAATGACAACACATGTCTATGGTCAGGAAACTTAACGATCTTTGATTAACGAGCTAGTCCAGTAGAGGCATACTAGGGACACTCTGTTTTTGTCTATGTATTCACACATGTACTAAGTTTCTGGTTAATACAATTCTAACATGAATAATAAACATTTATCATGATATAAGGAAATATAAATAACAACTTTATTATTGCCTCTATGTCATATTTCCTTCAGTCTCCCACTTGCACTAGAGTCAATAATCTAGATTACATAGTAATGATTCTAACACCCATGGAGTCTTGGTGTTGATCATGTTTTGCTCATGGAAGAGGCTTAGTCAACAGATCTGCAACGCTCAGATCCGTATGTATCTTGCAAATCTCTATGTCTCCCTCCTTGACTTGATCGCAGATGGAATTGAAGCGTCTCTTGATGTGTTTGGTTCTCTTGTGAAATTTGATTCCTCCGCCAAGGCAATTGCTCTAGTATTGTCACAAAAGATTTCATTGGACCCGATGCACTAGGTATTATACCTAGTTCGGATATGAACTCCTTCATCCAGACTCCTACATTTGCTGCTTCCGAAGCAGCTATCTACTCCGCTTCACATGTAGATCTCGCCACAACGCTCTGCTTGGAACTGCACCAACTTACAGCTCCACCATTCAATATAAATATGTATCCGGTTTGTGACTTTGAGTCATTCGGATCAGTGTCAAAGCTTTCATCGACATAACTATTTACGACAAGCTCTTTGTCACCTCCATAAACGATAAACATATCCTTAGTCCTTTTCAGGTAGTTCAGGATGTTCTTGACCGCTGTCTAGTGATCCACTCCTGGATTACTTTGGTACCTCCCTGCTAAACTTATAGCAAGGCACACATCAGGTCTGGTACACATCATTGCATACATGATAGAACCTATGGCTGAGGCATAGGGAATGACCTTCATTTTCTCTTTGTCTTCTGTAGTGGTCGGGCATTAAGTCTGACTCAACTTCATACCTTGTAACACAGGCAAGAACCCTTTCTTTGACTGATCCATTTTGAACTTCTTCAAAACTTTATCAAGGTATGTGCTTTGTGAAAATCCAATTAAATGTCTTGATCTATCTCTATAGATCTTGATGCCTAATATATAAGCAGCTTCACCGAGGTCTTTCATTGAAAAATTCTTATTCAAGTATCCTTTTATGCTATCCAAAAATTATGTATTATTTCCAATCAACAATATGTCATCCACATATAATATTAGAAATGCTACAGAGCTCCCACTCAATTTCTTGTAAATACAGGCTTCTCCAAAAGTCTGTATAAAACCATATGCTTTGATATCAAAGCGTATATTCCAACTCCGAGAGGCTTGCACCAGTCCATAAATGGATCGCTGGAGCTTGCACACTTTGTTAGCACCTTTAGGATCGACAAAACCTTCTGGTTGCATCATATACAACTCTTCTTTAAGATATCCATTAAGAAATGTAGTTTTGACATCCATTTGCCAAATTTCATAATCATAAAATGCAGTAATTGCTAACATGATTCGGACAGACTTAAGCATTGCTACGGGTGAGGAAGTCTCATCGTAGTCAACTCCTTGAACTTGTCGAAAACCTTTTGCAACAACTTGAGCTTTGTAGATAGTAACATTACCGTAAGTGTCAGTCTTCTTCTTGAAGATCCATTTATTCTCTATGGCTTGCCGATCATCGGGCAAGTCAACCACTTTGTTCTCATACATGGATCCCATCTCAGATTTCATGGCCTCAAGCCATTTCACGGAATCTGGGCTCATCATCGCTTCCTCATAGTTCGTAGGTTCGTCCTGGTCAAGTAACGTGACCGCCAGAACAGGATTACCATACCACTCTGGTGCGGACCGTACTCTGGTTAACCTACGAGGTTCGGTAGTAACTTGATCTGAAGTTTCATGATCATCATCATTAGCTTCCTCACTAATTGGTGTAGGAATCACTGGAACTGATTTCTGTGATGAACTACTTTCCAGTTCGGGAGAAGGTACAATTACCTCGTCAAGTTATACTTTCCTGCCACTCACTTCTTTCGAGAGAAACTCCTTCTCTAGAAAGGATCCATTCTTAGCAACGAATATCTTGCCTTGGGATCTGTGATAGAAGGTGTAACTGAAGGAAATATGCCCTAGAGGCAATAATAAAGTTATTATTTATTTCCTTATATCATGATAAAAGTTTATTATTCATGCTAGAATTGTATTAACCGGAAACATAATACATGTGTGAATACATAGACGAACAGAGTGTCACTAGTATGCCTCTACTTGACTAGCTCGTTAATCAAAGATGGTTATGTTTCCTAACCATGGACAAAGAGTTGTTATTTGATTAACGGGATCACATCATTAGTTGAATGATCTGATTGACATGACCCATTCCATTAGCTTAGCACCCGATCGTTTAGTATGTTGCTATTGCTTTCTTCATGACTTATACATGTTCCTATGACTATGAGATTATGCAACTCCCGTTTACCGGAGGAACACTTTGTGTGCTACCAAACGTCACAATGTAACTAGGTGATTATAAAGGTGCTCTATAGGTGTCTCCAAAGGTACTTGTTGGGTTGGCATATTTCGAGATTAGGATTTGTCACTCCGATTGTCGGAGAGGTATCTCTGGGCCCTCTCGGTAATGCACATCACTTAAGCCTTGCAAGCATTGCAACTAATGAGTTAGTTGTGGGATGATGTATTACAGAACGAGTAAAGAGACTTGCCGGTAACGAAGATTGAACTAGGTATAGGATACCGACGATCGAATCTCGGGCAAGTAACATACCGATGACAAAGGGAACAACGTATGTTGTTATGCGGTCTGACCGATAAAAGATCTTCGTAGAATATGTAGGAGCCAATATGAGCATCCAGGTTCCGCTATTGGTTATTGACCGGAGACGTGTCTCGGTCATGTCTACATTGTTCTCGAACCCGTAGGGTCCGCACGCTTAAGGTTACGATGACAGTTATATTATGAGTTTATGCATTTTGATGTACCGAAGGTTGTTCGGAGTCCCGGATGTGATCACGGACATGACGAGGAGTCTCGAAATGGTCGAGACATAAAGATTGATATATTGGAAGCCTATGTTTGGATATCGGAAGTGTTCCGGGTGAAATCGGGATTTTACCGGAGTACCGGGAGGTTACCGGAACCCCCCGAGAGGTATATGGGCCTTAGTGGGCTTAGTGGAAGAGAGGAGAGGTGGACAGAGATGGGCCGCGCTCCCCTCCCCCCCTTGGTCCGAATTGGACAAGGAGAGGGGGCCGGCCCCCCTTCCTCCTCTCTCTCCTCTTTTCCCCCCCTCCACGAATCCTATTCCAACTAGGAAAGGGGGGGAGTCCTACTCCCAGAAGGAGTAGGACTCCTCCTGGCGCGCCACACCTTGACCGGCCGGCCCCCCTCCCTTGAACCTTTATATACGGAGGCAGGGGCACCCCTAGAGAAACAAGTTGATCCACCTGATCATATTCTTAGCCGTGTGCGGTGCCCCGTTCCACCATAGTCCTCGATAATATTGTAGCGGTGCTTAGGCGAAGCCCTGCGACGGTAGTACATCAAGATTGTCACCACGCCGTCGTGCTGACGGAACTCTTCCCCGACACTTTTCTGGATCGGAGTCCGGGGATCGTCATCGAGCTGAACGTGTGCTAGAACTCGGAGGTGCCGTAGTTTCGGTGCTTGATCGGTCGGGCCATGGAGACGTACGACTACATCAACCAAACGCTTCCGTTGTCGATCTACAAGGCTACGTAGATCACACTCTCCCCCTCTCGTTGCTATGCATCACCATGATCTTGCGTGAGCATAGGAAAATTTTGAAATTACTACGAAACCCTTCAATGGCATCCGAGCCAGGTTTTATATGTTGATGTTATATGCACGAATAGAACACAAGTGAGTTGTGGGCGATATAAGTCATACTGCTTACCAGCATGTCATACTTTGGTTCGGCGGTATTGTTGGACGAAGCGGCTCGGACCGACATTATGCGTACGCTTACGCGAGACCGGTTCTCCCGACGTGCTTTGCACATAGGTGGCTTGCGGGTGACAGTTTCTCCAACTTTAGTTGAACCGAGTGTGGCTACGCCCGGTCCTTGCGAAGGTTAAAATAGCACCAACTTGACAAACTATCGTTGTGGTTTTGATGCGTAGGTAAGATTGGTTCTTGCTTAAGCCCGTAGCAGCCACGTAAAACATGCAACAACAAAGTAGAGGACGTCTAACTTGTTTTTGCAGGGCATGTTGTGATGTGATATGGTCAAGACATGATGCTAAATTTTATTGTATGAGATGATCATGTTTTGTAACCGAGTTATCGGCAACTGGCAGGAGCCATATGGTTGTCGCTTTATTGTATGCAATGCAATCGTGCTGTAATGCTTTACTTTATCACTAAGCGGTAGCGATATTCGTGGAAGCATAAAGATTGGCGAGACGACAACGATGCTACGATGGAGATCAAGGTGTCGCGCCGGTGACGATGGTGATCATGACGGTGCTTCGGAGATGGAGATCACAAGCACAAGATGATGATGGCCATATCATATCACTTATATTGATTGCATGTGATGTTTATCTTTTATGCATCTTATCTTGCTTTGATTGACGGTAGCATTATAAGATGATCTCTCACTAAATTATCAAGAAGTGTTCTCCCTGAGTATGCGCCGTTGCGAAAGTTCTTCGTGCTGAGACACCACGTGATGATCGGGTGTGATAGGCTCTACGTTCAAATACAACGGGTGCAAAACAGTTGCACACGCGGAATACTCAGGTTATACTTGACGAGCCAAGCATATACAGATATGGCCTCGGAACACGGAGACCGAAAGGTCGAGCGTGAATCATATAGTAGATATGATCAACATAGTGATGTTCTCCAATGAAACTACTCCATCTCACGTGATGATCGGACATGGTTTAGTTGATTTGGATCACGTAATCACTTAGAGGATTAGAGGGATGTCTATCTAAGTGGGAGTTCTTTAAGTAATATGATTAACTGAACCTAAATTTATCATGAACTTAGTACCTGATAGTATCTTGCTTGTTTATGTTTGATTGTAGATAGATGGCCCGTGCTGTTGCTCCGTTGAATTTTAATGCGTTCCTTGAGAAAGCAAAGTTGAAAGATGATGGTAGCAATTACACGGACTGGGTCCGTAACTTGAGGATTATCCTCATTGCTGCACAGAAGAATTACGTCCTGGAAGCACCGCTGGGTGTCAGGCCTGCTGCTGGAGCAACACCAGATGTTGTGAACGTCTGGCAGAGCAAAGCTGATGACTACTCGATAGTTTAGTGTGCCATGCTTTACGTCTTAGAACCGGGACTTCAACGACGTTTTGAACGTCATGGATCATATGAGATGTTCCAGGAGTTGAAGTTAATATTTCAAGCAAATGCCCGGATTGAGAGATATGAAGTCTCCAATAAGTTCTATAGCTGCAAGATGGAGGAGAATAGTTGTCCGTGAGCATATACTCAAAATGTCTAGGTATAATAATCACTTGATTCAAATGGGAGTTAATCTTCCAGATGATTGCGTCATTGACAGAATTCTCCAATCACTGCCACCAAGCTACAAGAGCTTCGTGATGAACTACAATATGCAAGGGATGAATAAGACTATTCCCGAGCTCTTCGCAATGCTGAAAGCTGCGGAGGTAGAAATCAAAAAGGAGCATCAAGTGTTGATGGTCAACAAGACCACTAGTTTCAAGAAAAAGGACAAAGGGAAGAAGAAGGGGAACTTCAAGAAGAACAGCAAGCAAGTTGCTACTCAAGAGAAGAAACCCAAGTCTGGACCTAAGCCTGAAACTGAGTGCTTCTACTGCAAGCAGACTGGTCACTGGAAGCGGAACTGCCCCAAGTATTTGGCGGATAAGAAGGATGGCAAGGTGAACAAAGGTATATGTGATATACATGTTATTGATGTGTACCTTACTAATGCTCGCAGTAGCACCTGGGTATTTGATACTGGTTCTGTTGCTAATATTTGCAACTCGAAACAGGGACTACGGATTAAGCGAAGATTGGCTAAGGACGAGGTGACGATGCGCGTGGGAAACGGTTCCAAAGTCGATGTGATCGCAGTCGGCACGCTACCTCTACATCTACCTTCGGGATTAATATTAGACCTAAATAATTGTTATTTGGTGCCAGCGTTAAGCATGAACATTATATCTGGATCTTGTTTGATGCAAGACGGTTATTCATTTAAATTGGAGAATAATGGTTGTTCTATTTATATGAATAATATCTTTTATGGTCATGCACCCTTGAAGAGTGGTCTATTCTTATTGAATCTCGATAGTAGTAACACACATATTCATAATGTTGAAGCCAAAAGATGCAGAGTTGATAATGATAGTGCAACTTATTTGTGGCACTGCCGTTTAGGTCATATCGGTGTAAAGCGCATGAAGAAACTCCATACTGATGGACTTTTGGAACCACTTGATTATGAATCACTTGGTACTTGCGAACCGTGCCTCATGGGCAAGATGACTAAAACGCCGTTCTCCGGTACTATGGAGAGAGCAACAAATTTGTTGGAAATCATACATACAGATGTATGTGGTCCGATGAATATTGAGGCTCGTGGTGGATATCGTTATTTTCTCACCTTCACAGATGACTTAAGCAGATATGGGTATATCTACTTAATGAAACATAAGTCTGAAATGTTTGAAAAGTTCAAAGAATTTCAGAGTGAAGTTGAAAATCATCGTAACAAGAAAATAAAGTTTCTACAATCTGATCGTGGAGGAGAATATTTGAGTTATGAGTTTGGTGTACATTTGAAACAATGCGGAATAGTTTCGCAACTCACGCCACCCGGAACACCACAGCGTAATGGTGTGTCCGAACGTCGTAATCGTACTTTACTAGATATGGTGCGATCTATGATGTCTCTTACTGATTTACCGCTATCGTTTTGGGGTTATGCTTTGGAGACGGCCGCATTCATGTTAAATAGGGCACCATCAAAATCCGTTGAGACGACGCCTTATGAACTATGGTTTGGCAAGAAACCAAAGTTGTCGTTTCTGAAAGTTTGGGGCTGCGATGCTTATGTGAAAAAGCTTCAACCTGATAAGCTCGAACCCAAATCGGAGAAATGTGTCTTCATAGGATATCCAAAGGAGACTATTGGATACACCTTCTATCACAGATCCGAAGGCAAGATTTTTGTTGCTAAGTTCGGAAACTTTCTGGAAAAGGAGTTTCTCTCGAAAGAAGTGAGTGGGAGGAAAGTAGAACTTGACGAGGTAACTGTACCTGCTCCCTTATTGGAAAGTAGTGCATCAGAGAAAATTGTTTCTGTGACACCTACACCAATTAGTGAGGAAGCTAATGATAATGATCATGAAACTTCAGAACAAGATACTACTGAACCTCGTAGATCAACCAGAGTGAGATCCGCACCAGAGTGGTACGGTAATCCTGTTCTGGAAGTCATGCTACTAGATCATGATGAACCTACGAACTATGAAGAAGCGATGGTGAGCCCAGATTCCGCAAAATGGCTTGAAGCCATGAAATCTGAGATGGGATCCATGTATGAGAACAAAGTATGGACTTTGGTTGACTTGCCCAATGATCGGCAAGCAATTGAGAATAAATGGATCTTCAAGAAGAAGACTGACGCCGACGGTAATATTACTGTCTACAAAGCTCGACTTGTCGCAAAAGGGTTTCGGCAAGTTCAAGGGATTGACTACGATGAGACCTTCTCACCCGTAGCGATGCTTAAGTCTGTCCGAATCATGTTAGCAATTGCCGCATTTTATGATTATGAAATTTGGCAGATGCATGTCAAAACTGCATTCCTGAATGGATTTCTGGAAGAAGAGTTGTATATGATGCAACCGGAAGGTTTTGTTGATCCAAAGGGAGCTAACAAAGTGTGCAAGCTCCAGCGATCCATTTATGGACTGGTGCAAGCCTCTCGGAGTTGGAATAAACACTTTGATAGTGTGATCAAAGCATTTGGTTTTATACAGACTTTTGGAGAAGCCTGTATTTACAAGAAAGTGAGTGGGAGCTCTGTAGCATTTCTGATATTATATGTGGATGACATATTACTGATTGGAAATGATATAGAATTTCTGGATAGCATAAAGGGATACTTGAATAAGAGTTTTTCAATGAAAGACCTCGGTGAAGCTGCTTACATATTAGGCATAAAGATCTATAGAGATAGATCAAGACGTTTAATTGGACTTTCACAAAGCACATACCTTGACAAGATTTTGAAGAAGTTCAAAATGGATCAAGCAAAGAAAGGGTTCTTGCCTGTGTTACAAGGTGTGAAGTTGAGTTGGACTCAATGCCCGACCACTGCAGAAGATAGAGAGAAGATGAAAGATGTTCCCTATGCTTCAGCCATAGGCTCTATCATGTATGCAATGCTGTGTACCAGACCTGATGTGTGCCTTGCTATAAGTCTAGCAGGGAGGTACCAAAGTAATCCAGGAGTGGATCACTGGATAGCGGTCAAGAACATCCTGAAGTACCTGAAAAGGACTAAGGATATGTTTCTCGTATATGGAGGTGACAAAGAGCTCATCGTAAACGGTTACGTTGATGCAAGCTTTGACACTGATCCGGACGATTCTAAATCACAAACCGGATACGTATTTACATTAAACGGTGGAGCTGTCAGTTGGTGCAGTTCTAAACAAAGCGTCGTGGCGGGATCTACGTGTGAAGCGGAATACATAGCTGCTTCGGAAGCAGCAAATGAAGGAGTCTGGACGAAGGAGTTCATATCCGATCTAGGTGTCATACCTAGTGCATCGGGTCCAATGAAAATCTTTTGTGACAATACTGGTGCAATTGCCTTGGCGAAGGAATCCAGATTTCACAAGAGAACCAAGCACATCAAGAGACGCTTCAATTCCATCCGGGATTTAGTCCAGGTGGAAGACATAGAGATTGGCAAGATACATACAGATCTGAATGTTGCAGACCCGTTGACTAAGCCTCTTCCACGAGCAAAACATGATCAACACCAAGGCTCCATGGGTGTTAGAATCATTACTGTGTAATCTAGATTATTGACTCTAGTGCAAGTGGGAGACTAAAGGAAATATGCCCCAGAGGCAATAATAAAGTTATTATTTATTTCCTTATATCATGATAAAAGTTTATTATTCATGCTAGAATTGTATTAACCGGAAACATAATACATGTGTGAATACATAGACGAACAGAGTGTCACTAGTATGCCTCTACTTGACTAGCTCGTTAATCAAAGATGGTTATGTTTCCTAACCATGGACAAAGAGTTGTTATTTGATTAACGGGATCACATCGTTAGTTGAATGATCTGATTGACATGACCCATTCCATTAGCTTAGCACCCGATCGTTTAGTATGTTGCTATTGCTTTCTTCATGACTTATACATGTTCCTATGACTATGAGATTATGCAACTCCCGTTTGCCGGAGGAACACTTTGTGTGCTACCAAATGTCACAACGTAACTGGGTGATTATAAAGGAGCTCTACAGGTGTCTCCAAAGGTACATGTTGGGTTGGCGTATTTCGAGATTAGGATTTGTCACTCCGATTGTCGGAGAGGTATCTCCGGGCCCTCTCGGTAATGCACATCACTTAAGCCTTGCAAGCATTGCAACTAATGAGTTAGTTGCGGGATGATGTATTACAGAACGAGTAAAGAGACTTGCCGGTAACAAGATTGAACTAGGTATAGGATACCGACGATCGAATCTTGGGCAAGTAACATACCGATGACAAAGGGAACAACGTATGTTGTTATGCGGTCTGACCGATAAAAGATCTTTGTAGAATATGTAGGAGCCAATATGAGCATCCAGGTTCCACTATTGGTTATTGACCGGAGACGTGTCTCGGTCATGTCTACATTGTTCTCGAACCCGTAGGGTCCGCATGCTTAAGGTTACGATGACAGTTATATTATGAGTTTATGCATTTTGATGTACCAAAGGTTGTTCGGAGTCCCAGATGTGATCACGGACATGACGAGGAGTCTCGAAATGGTCTAGACATAAAGATTGATATATTGGAAGCCTATGTTTGGATATCGGAAGTGTTCCGGGTGAAATCGGGATTTTACCTGAGTACCGGGAGGTTACCGGAACCCCCCGGGAGGTATATGTGCCTTAGTGGGCCTTAGTGGAAGAGAGGAGAGGTGGCCAGAGATGGGCCGCGTGCCCCTCCCCCCCTTGGTCCGAATTGGACAAGGAGAGGGGGCCGGCCCCCCTTCCTCCTCTCTCTCCTCTTTTCCCCCCTCCTCGAATCCTATTCCAACTAGGAAAGGGGGGGGTCCTACTCCCAGAAGGAGTAGGACTCCTCCTGGCGCGCCACACCTTGGCCGGCCGGCCCCCCTCCCTTGAACCTTTATATACGGAGGCAGGGGCACCCCTAGAGAAACAAGTTGATCCACGTGATCATATTCTTAGCCGTGTGCGGTGCCCCCTTCCACCATAGTCCTCGATAATATTGTAGCGGTGCTTAGGCGAAGCCCTGCGACAGTAGTACATCAAGATCGCCACCACGCCGTCGTGTTGACGGAACTCTTCCCTGACACTTTGCTGGATCGGAGTCCGGGGATCGTCATCGAGCTGAACGTGTGCTAGAACTCGGAGGTGCCGTAGTTTCGGTGCTTGATCGGTCGGGCCGTGGAGACGTACGACTACATCAACCAAACGCTTCCGTTGTTGATCTACAAGGGTACGTAGATCACACTCCCCCCCTCTCGTTTCTATGCATCACCATGATCTTGCGCGAGCATAGGAAAATTTTGAAATTACTACGAAACCCTTCAGTAACCAACAGTTTCCTTTGGGTATCCTATGAAGACACGTTTCTCCGATTTGGGTTTGAGCTTATCAGGTTGAAGCTTTTTCACATAAGCATCACAGCCCCAAACTTTAAGAAACGACAGCTTAGGTTTCTTGCTAAACCATAGTTCATATGGTGTCGTCTGAACGAATTTAGATGGTGACCTATTTAACGTGAATGCAGCCGTCTCTAAAGCATAACCCCAAAATGATAACGGTAATCTGTAAGAGACATCATAGGTCGCACCATATCTAATAAAGTACGGTTACAATGTTTGGACACACCTTTACGCTATGGTGTTCTAGGCGGCGTGAGTTGTGAAACTATTCCACATTGTTTCAAATAAAGAACAAACTCATAACTCAAATATTCACCTCCACGATCAGATCGTAGAAACTTTATTTTCTTGTTATGATGATTTTCCACTTCACTCTGAAATTCTTTGAACTTTGCCAATGTTTTAGACTTATGTTTCATTAAGTAGATATACCCATATATGCTCAAATCATATGTGAAGGTCAGAAAATAGTGATACCCGCCGCGAGCCTCAACACTCACCGGACCGCTTACATCAGTATGTATTATTTCCAATAAGTCAGTAGCTCGCTCCATTGTTCTGGAGAACGGAGTCTTAGTCATCTTGCCCATGAGGCATGGTTTGCAAGCATCAAGTGATTCCAAAATTCCATCAGCATGTAATTTCTTCATGTGTTTTACACCAATATGACCTAAACGGCAGTGCCACAAATAAGTTGCACTATCATTATTAACTTTGCATCTTTTGGCTTCAATATTATGAATATGTGTATCACTGCGATCGAGATTCAACAAAAATAGACCACTCATCAAGGGTGCATGACCATAAAAGATATTGCTCATATAAATGGAACAACCATTATTCTCTGATTTAAATGAATAACCGTTTCGCATCAAACAAGATCCAGATATAATGTTCATGCTCAACGCTGGCACCAAATAATAATTATTCAGGTCTAAAACTAATCCCGACGGTAGATGTAGTGGTAGCGTGCCGACGACGATCACATCAACCTTGGAACCATTTCCAACGCGCATCATCACCTCATCCTTAGCTAATCTTCGTTTAATCCGTAGCCCATGTTTTGAGTTGCAAATATGAGCAATAGAACGAGTATCAAATACCCAGGCACTACTATGAGCATTAGTAACGTACACATCAATAATAGGTATATCAAATATACCTTTCACTTTGCCATCCTTCTTATCCACCAAATACTTGAGGTTGTTCCGCCTCTAGTGACCAGTCCCTTTGCAATAGAAGCACTCAGTTTCAGGCTTAGGTCCAGACTTGGGCTTCTTCCCTTCAGCAACAACTTGCTTGCTATTCTTCTTGAAGTTCCCCTTCTTCCCTTTGCCCTTTTTCTTGAAACTAGTTGAGGGAGTCCTGGATTAGGGGGTGCCCGGATAGCCGGACTATAACCTTTGGCCGGACTCTTGGACTATGAAGATACAAGATTGAAGACTTCGTCCCGTGTCCGGATGGGACTTTCCTTGGCGTGGAAGGCAAGCTTGGCAATACGGATATGTAGATCTCCTCCCATTGTAACTGACTCTGTGTAACCCTAGCCCTCTCTGGTGTCTATATAAACTGGAGGGTTTTAGTCCATAGGAGAACAACAATCATACCATAGGCTAGCTTCTAGGGTTTAGCCTCTCTGATTTCGTGGTAGATCTACTCTTGTACTACCCATATCATCAATATTAATCAAGCAGGAGTAGGGTTTTACCTCCATCGAGAGGGCCCGAACCTGGGTAAAAACATTGCGTCCCTTGTCTCCTGTTACCATCCGCCTAGACGCATAGTTCGGGACCCCCTACCCGAGATCCGCCGGTTTTGACACCGACACTAGTGGTCTTGTTAACCATCAACACTTGATGCTCCTTCTTGATTTTTACCTCTGCAGCCTTTAGCATCGCGAAGAGCTTGGGAATTGTCTTTCCATCCCGTGCATATTATAGTTCATCCGAAGCCTTTATAGCTTGGTGGCAGTGATTGAAGAACTCTGTCAATGACACTATCATCAGGAAGATTAACTCCCAGCTGAGTCAAGTACTTATGGTACCCAGACATTCTGAGTATGTGTTCACTGACAGAACCGTTCTCCTCCATTTTGCAGGTATAGAACTTGTTGGAGACTTCATATCTCTCAACTCGGGAATATGCTTGAAATATTAACTTCAACTCCTAGAACATCTCATATGCTCCATGACGTTCAAAACATCTTTGAAGTCCCCATTCTAAGCCATAACGCATGGCACACTGAACTATCGATTAGTCATCAGCTTTAGTCTGCCAGACGTTCATAACGTTCGGAGTTGCTCCTGCAGCGGGTCTTGCACCTAGCGGTGCTTCCAGGACGTAATTCTTCTATGCAGCAATGAGGATAATCCTCAAGTTACGGACACAGTCCGTGTAGTTGCTACCATCATTTTTCAACTTAGCTTTCTCGAGGAACACATTACAATTCAAGGGAACGGTAGCACGGGCCATTGATCTACAACAACATAGATATGCAAAAACTACCAGGACTAAGTTCATGATAAATTAAAGTTCAATTAATCATATTACTTAAGAACTCCCTCTTAGATAGACGTCCCTCTAGTCATCTAAATGATCACGTGATCCATATCAACTAAACCATGTCCGATCATCACATGAGATGGAGTAGTTTCTATGGTGAACATCACTATGTTGATCATATCTACTATATGATTCACATTCGACCTTTCGGTCTCAGTGTTCCGAGGCCATATCTGCATATGCTAGGCTCGTCAAGTTTAACCTGAGTATTCTGCACGTGCAAAACTGGCTTGCACCCGTGTATGTGAACGTAGAGCTTATCACACCCGATCATCACGCGGTGTCTCGGCATGATGAACTGTAGCAACGGGGCATACTCAGGGAGAACACTTATACCTTGAAATTTAGTGAGGGATCATCTTATAATGCTACCGCCGTACTAAGCAAAATAAGATGCATAAAATATAAACATCACATGTAATCAAAAATATGTGACATGATATGGCCATTATCATCTTGTGCCTTTGATCGCCATCTCCAAAGCACCGTCATGATCTCCATCGTCACCGGCTTGACACCTTGATCCATTGGGGAATGTAGTATTTCAAAAAAATTCCTACGATTATGCAAGATCTATCTAGGAGAAGCATAGCAATGAGCGGGGAGAGTGTGTCCACCTACCCTCATAGACCGAAAGCGGAAGCGTTTAGTAACGCGGTTGATGCAGTCGAACATCTTCACGATCCAACCGATCCAAGTACCGAACGTACGGCACCTCCGTGTTCAGCACATATTCAGCACGATGACGTCCCTCAAGCTCTTGATCTAGTTGAGGACGAAGGAGAGTTCCGTCAGCATGACGGCGTGGCGACGGTGATGATGAAGTTACCGGCGCAGGGCTTCGCCTAAGCACTACGACGATATGATCGATGTGTGTAACTGTGGAGGGGGCACCGCACACGGCTAAGAGAAGACTTGGTGTGTCTTTACGGTGCCCCCTCCCATGTATATAAAGGAGGCGGGTGGAGGAGGCCGACCCTAGAGGGGGCGCGCCAAGGGGGGAGTCCTACTTGGACTCCCGATCCAAGTAGGATTCGCCCCCCCTTTTCCTATTCCAACAAGGGGAGAGAGGGAAGGAGGAAGAGGGGAGAAGGAAAGAGGGGGCGCCGCCCCCTCCTAGTCCAATTCGGACCAGCCATGGGGGGCACCCCTTGAGGCCCTTCTCTCATTTCCACTAAAGCCCATTAAGGCGCACTACTTCCCCGGGGGGTTCCGGTAACCTCCCAGTACTCCAAAAAATACTTGAAACACTTCGGAACCTTTCCGGTGTCCGAATATAACCTTCCAATATATCGATCTTTACCTCTCGACCATTTCAAGACTCCTCGTCATGTTCGTGATCTCATCCTAGACTCCAAACAACTTCGTTCATCAAATCACACAACTCATAATACAAATCGTCATCGAACGTTAAGCGTGCGGACCCTACGGGTTCGAGAACTATGTAGACATGGCCGAGACACATCTCCGGTCAATAACCAATAGCGGAACCTGGATGCTCATATTGGCTCCTACATATTCTACGAAGATCTTTATCGGTCAAACCGCATAAAAACAGACGTTATTCCCTTTGTCATCGGTATGTTACTTGCCCAAGATTCGATCGTCGGTATCTGATGTCGCTTGAAGCTACGTCAGTATTTCCCCAAAGAGGAAGGGATGATGCAGCACAACGGCGGTAGGTATTTCCCTCAGATATGAAACCAAGGTTATTGAACTAGTAGGAGAACCAAGCAACACAACGTAAACAACCCCTGCACACAAATAACAACACCTCGCAACCCGACGTGTTAAAGGGGTTGTCAATCCCTTTCGGGTACGGTGCCTCAAACAGTGCGTGGATGGGAGAAGGCTGTAATAGATTGAATAAATAGATCGCAAATAAAAAAAGTGCAGCAAAGTTTTTTTTTATGTTTTTGGTTTAATAGATCTGAATAAAAAGTGCAAATAAAATAGATCGCAAAGCAAATATATGAGAAAGAAGACCCGGGGGTCGTAGATTTCACTAGTGGCTTCTCTCGAGAAAGATAGCAAACGGTGGGTAAACAAATTACTGTTGGGCAATTGATAGAACCCCAAATAACTATGACGATATCCAGGCAATGATGATTACATAGGCATCACGTCCAAGATTAGTAGACCGACTCCTGCCTGCATCTACTACTATTAATCCACACATTGACCGCTATCCAGCATGCATCTAGTGTATTAAGTTAATGGAAAAACGGAGTAATGCAATAAGAACGATGACATGATGTAGACAAGATCTATCTATGTAGAGATAGGGCCCATCATTTTATCCTTAGTAGCAACAATACATACGTGTCGTTTCCCTTTCTGTCACTGGGATCAAGCACCGTAAGATCGAACCCACTACCGGGTACCTCTTCCCATTGCAAGATAAATAGATCAAGTTGGCCAAACAATACCCAAATATCGGAGAAGAAATACGAGGCTATAAGATATCAAAGAAACTCAAATAACTTTCATGGATATAAAAAGATATGACTGATCATAAACTCAAAGTTCATCAGATCCCAACAAACACAAACCGCAAAAAGAGTTACATCATATGGATCTCCCAGAGACCATTGTATTGAGAATTCAGTGAGAGAGAGGAAGCCATCTAGCTACCAACTACGGACCCGAAGGTCTACAAACAACTACTCACGCATCATCGGGGAGGCACCAATGGAGGTGGTGAACCCCATCCGAGATGGTGTCTAGATTGCATTTGGTGGTTCTGGACTCTGCGGCGGCTAGATGAATATTTCGTCGACTCCCCTAGGGTTCTGGGATTTTGGGGGTATTTATAGAGCAAAGAGGCGGTCCGGGGGCACCCGAGGTGGGCACAACCCACCAGGGCGCGCCTGGGCCTCATGGCGCACCCTGGATTTTGGGGGTATTTATAGAGCAAAGAGGCGGTCCGGGGGCACCCGAGGTGGGCACAACCCACCAGGGCGCGCCTGGGCCTCATGGCGCGCCCTCATGGGTTGTCCCCTCCTCAGGACTCCCCCTAGGTGCAACCAGGGCCCAGTATCTTCCTTATGGTCCATAAAAAATCTCCGTGAAGTTTCGTGGCATTTGGACTGCGTCTGATATTGATTTCCTACGATGTAAAAACATGGAAAAAACAGCAACTGGCACTTGGCACTATGTCAATAGGATAGTACCAAAATATGATATAAAATGATTATAAAACATCCAAGATTGATAATAAAACAACATGGAACAATAAAAAACTATAGATACATTGGAGACGTATCAGCATCCCTAAGCTTAACTCCGACTCGTCCTCGAGTAGGTAAGTGATAAAAACAGAATTTTTGATGTGGAGTGCTGTTTATCATGTCATATCATATTCTTTTCTTTATAGCATGGACATTTGGACTTTTATGTGATTCAAAGCAATAGTCTAGTTTTGACATAGTAATTTAGATACTCAAGCATATCAACAAGCAACCATGTCTTTCAAAATATCAACGCTAAAATAAGTTATCCCTAGCCCATCATGCTCAAACATTGATCCATTCATGAAACACATTCGCATATTAGCTACACCCAATACTCAAGTATGATCATATTGCCTCTTAGTTGGTGCTTTTATAAGAGAACATGGAGACTCAAATTCAAAAATAAAAATTGCATAAAGTAAAAGAAAGGCCCTTCGCAGAGGGAAGTAGGGATTTGTAGAGGTGCCAGAGCTCAAAGCGAAAAAATTAGATATAAAAACATTTTGGGAGGTGTATCCATCCCACCAATGAAAACGACTTAGAGTTCCGAACACTTTCCATGCTAGATATGCCATAGGTGGTTCCCAAACAGAAAATAAAGTTTATTCCTTTTTCCACCATACTTTCACTTTCCATGGCTAGCCGTCTCCACGGTTGCCCTCCATACCAACACTTTCCAATGAATTTATTATTTGACAACATAAAGTAAATTCATTTTTGCATTTCGGGAATGGGCATCCCTAAAACCTTTGCCTTACTCTCGGGCAATGACAAGTGAATAAACACTCAATGAGAATAACACATCCAGCATGGAAAATATTAGCCACCCATTACCGTTCCGTGAGCGAGACAAATACACAAAAGAGAAGTTTATTTTGAAAATTAGAGATGGCACATGCAAATTTGCTTAGAACGGCGAAAGAATACTACATATAGGTAGATATAGTGGACTCATGTGGAAAAACTAGTTTAAAGGATTTTAGATGCACAAGTAGAGATCATACTTGGTGCAAAATGAAGGCTAGCAAAAGATTGGGAAGCGACCAAGCAAGAAACGTATAATCTCATAAGCAAGCATTAAGCATAATTAACACCGAATAATGCACTACAAGTAGGATATAATTTCATTACATGACTATTGACTTCCGTGCATGCATAGGGAATCACAAACCTTAACACCAATATTCTTACTAAAGCATAATTACTCATCAACACAAATCACATATCACATCATCATATCTCAAAACTACTACTAAGAATCAAGTTTATTTTGTCCAATGATCTTCATGAAATTTTTACTTATCCTTCTTGGATATTTATCACTTTGGGACTAATTTTGATGTGTTGCTTTTCATAAGCTCAAACAAATATAAGTGAAGATCATGATCATAATTTTTTCTTTATCTCAAAATAATTTAAGTAAAGCAAGAGAGATTTTCTTTAAAAAAATTACTAACTCTCAAATAAATGTAAGTGAAGCAAGAGAGCATTTCTTCAAAAATACTAAAGCACACCATGCTCAAAAAGATATAAGTGAAGCACTAGAGCAAGTCGATTGCTCATAAAAATTTAAGAGAAGCATAGAGAGCAATTCTAACAAGTCATGAAATAATTTTGGCTCTCTCAAATAGGGGTGTCCAGCAAGGATTGATGACTTAAAACACAAAATAAAACAAGCAAAGACTCATATCATACAAGACACTCCAAGCAAAACACATATCATGTGACGAATAAAAATATAGCTTCGAGTAAAATACCGATGGTCGTTAGAAGAAAGAGGGGATGCCACTCATGTTGGGGAACACGGTAATTTCAAAAAAAATCCTACACACAAGCAAGATCCATCTAGGTGATGCATAACAATGAGCGGGGAGAGTGTGTCCACGTACCCTCATAGACCAAAAGCGAAAGCGTTTAGTAACATGGTTGACTTAGTCGAACGTCTTCGTGGTCCAACCGATCCAAGTACCGAACGCACGGCACCTTCGCGATATGCACACGTTCAGCTCGGTGACGTCCCTCATACTCTTGATCCAGCTGAGGCCGAGGGAGAGTTTTGTCAGCACGATGGCATGATGATGAACGACACAGGGCTTCACCTAAGCACTACAACGATATGACCGATGTGGAAATCTGTGGAGGGGGGCGCCGCACACGGCTAAGACAAATGTTAACTTGTGTGTCTATGGGGTGCCCCCTCCCCCGTATATAAAGGAGGGGAGGAGGGAGGGACGGCCCTCTCTATGGCGCGCCCAAGGGGGAGTCCTACTCCCAATAGGAGTAGGATTCCCCCTTCCCTAGTTGGAGTAGGAGAAGAAGGAACAGGGAGAAGGAGAGAAGGAAAGGGGGGGGCGCCCCCACCCAATTTGGATTGGGCTTGGGGGGGGGACGCCCTCCACCTGGCTGCCTCCTCCTCTCTCCCACTAAGGCCCAATAAGGCCCATTGACTCCCCGGGGGGTTCCTATAACCTCCCGGTACTCCAACTACCCCCCTTCCCAAGTTGGAGTAGGAGAAGAAGGAAAAGGGAGAAGGAGAGAAGGAAAGGGGGGACACCCCCCCAATTCGGATTGGGCTTGGGGGGGGCGCCCTCCACCAGGCTGCCTCCTCCTCTCTCCCACTAAGGCCCAATAAGGCCCATTGACTCCCCGGGGGGTTCCGATAACCTCCCGGTACTCCGGAAAATGCCCGAACTCATCCGAACCATTCCGGTGTCCAAACATAGCCTCCCAATATATCGATCTTTATGTCTCGACCATTTCGAGACTCCTCGTCATGTTCGTGATCACATCCGGGACTCTGAACTACCTTTGGTACATCAAAACACATAAACTCATAATACCGATCGTCATCGAATGTTAAGCGTGCGGACCCTACGGGTTTGAGAACTATGTAGACATGACCGAGACTCACTTCCGGTCAATAACCAATAGCGGAACCTGGATGCTCATATTGGTTCCTACATATTCTACGAAGATCTTTATCGGTCAAACCGCATAACAACATACGTTGTTCCCTTTGTCATCGGTATGTTACTTGCCTGAGATTCGGTCATTGGTATCATCATACCTAGTTCAATCTCGTTACCGGCAAGTCTCTTTACTCATCCCGTAATGCATCATCCCGTAACTAACTCATTAGTCACATTGCTTGCAAGGCTTATAGTGATGTGCATTACCGAGAGGGCCCAGAGATACCTCTCCGACAATCAGAGTGACAAATCCTACTCTCGATCTATGCCAACTCAACAAACACCATTGGAGACACCTGTAGAGCATCTTTATAGTCACTCAGTTACGTTGTGATGTTTGATAGCACACTAAGTGTTCCTCCGATATTCGGGAGTTGCATAATCTCATAGTCATAGGAACATGTATAAGTTATGAAGAAAGCAATTGCAATAAACTAAACGATCATAGTGCTAAGCTAATGGATGGGTCAAGTCTATCACATCATTCTCTAATGATGTGATCCCATTTCATCAAATGACAACTCATGTCCATGGCTAGGAAACTTAACCATTTTTAATTAACGAGCTAGTCAAGTAGAGGCATACTAGTGACACTCTGTTTGTCTATGTATTCACACATGTACTAAGTTTCCGGTTAAAACAATTCTAGCATGAATAATAATCATTTATCATGATATAAGGAAATATAACTAACAACTTTATTATTGCCTCTAGGGCATATTTCCTTCAGTCTCCCACTTGCACTAGAGTTAATAATCTGGATTCCATTGTAATGATTGTAACACCCATGGAGTCTTGGTGCTGATCATCTTTTGCTGTGAGAGAGGCTTAGTCAATGGGTCTGCAACATTCAGATCCGTATGTATTTTGCAAATCTCTATGTCACCCTCCTTGACTTGATCGCGGATGGAATTGAAGCGTCTCTTGATGTGCTTGGTTCTCTTGTGAAATCTGGATTCCTTTGCCAAGGCAATTGCACCAGTATTGTCACAAAAGATTTTCATTGGACCCGATGCACTAGGTATGACACCTAGATCGGATATGAACTTCTTCATCCAGACTCCTTCATTTCCTGCTTCCGAAGCATGTACTCCGCTTCACGCGTAGGTCCCGCCACGACGTTCTGCTTGGAACTGCACCAATTGATAGCTCCACCATTCAATAAAAATACGTATGTCAAAGCTTGCATCGACATAACCGTTTACGAGGAGCTCTTTGTCACCTCCATAAACGAGAAACATATCCTTAGTCCTTTTCAGGTACTTCAGGATGTTCTTGACCGCTGTCCAGTGATCCACTCCTGGATTACTTTGGTACCTCCCTGCTAAACTGATAGCAAGGCACACATCAGGTCTGGTACACAGCATTGCATACATGATAGAACCTATGGTTGAAGCATAGGGAATGACTTTCATTTTCTCTCTATCTTCTACAGTGGTCGGGCATTGAGTCTGACTCAACTTCATACGTTGTAACACAAGCAAGAACCCTTTCTTTGCTTGATCCATTTTGAACTTCTTCAAAACTTTATCAAGGTATGTGCTTTGTGAAAGTCCAATTAAGCGTCTTGATCTATCTCTATTGATCTTGATGCCTAATATATAAGAAGCTTCACCGAGGTTTTTCATTGAAAAATTCTTATTCAAGTATCCCTTTATGCTATTCAGAAATTTAGTATCATTTCCGATCAACAATATGTCATCCACATATAATATCAGAAATGCTACAGAGCTCCCACTCACTTTCTTGTAAATACAGGCTTCTCCAAAATGTCTTTATAAAACCATATGCTTTGATCACACTATCAAAGCGTATATTCCAACTCCAAGAGGCTTGCACCAGTCCATAAATGGATCGCTGGAGCTTGCACACTTTGTTAGCACCTTTTGGATCGCAGAACCTTCTGGTTGCATCATATACAACTCTTCTTTAAGATATCCATTAAGGAATGTAATTTTGACATCCATTTGCCAAATTTCGTAATCATAAAATGGATTCGGATGGACTTAAGCATCACTACGGGTGAGAAGGTCTCATCGTAGTCACCTCCTTGAACTTGTCAAAAACCTTCCGCAACAAGTCGAGCTTTGTAGACAGTAATATTACCGTCAGCGTCACTCTTCTTCTTGAAGATCCATTTATTCTCTATGGCTTGCCGATCATCGGGTAAGTCAACCAAAGTCCACACTTTGTTCTCATACATGGATCCATCTCAGATTTCATGGCCTGAAGCCATTTTGCGGAATCTTGGCTCATCATCACTTCCTCATAGTTCGTAGGTTCCTCATGGTCAAGTAACATGACCTCCAGAACAGGATTACAGTACCACTCTGGTGCGGATCTTACTCTGGTTGACCTACGAGGTTCGTAGTTACTTGATCAGAAGTTTCATGATGATCATAATTAGCTTCCTCACTAATTGGTGTAGGAATCACCAGAACTGACTTCTGTGATGTACTACCTTCCAATTCGGGAGAAGGTACAATTACCTCATCAAGTTCTACTTTCCTCCCACTCACTTCTTTCAAGAGAAACTCCTTCTCTAGAAAGGATCCATTCTTAGCAAAGAATTTCTTGGCTTCGGGTCTGTGATAGAAGGTGTACCCAACAGTCTCCTTTGGGTATCCTATGAAGACACATTTCTCTGATTTGAGTTCGAGCTTATCAGGTTGAAGCTTTTTCACATAAGCATTGCAGGCCCAAACTTTAAGAAACGACAACTTGGGTTTCTTGCGAAACCCTAGTTCATATGGTATCGTCTCAATAGATCTAGATGGTGCCCTATTTAACGTGAATGCAGCCGTCTCTAAAGCGTAACCCCAAAACGGTAGCGGTAAATCAGTAAGAGACATCATAGATCGCACCATATCTAATAAAGTACGATTACGACGTTCGGACACACCATTACACTGTGGTGTTCCGGGTGGCGTGAGTTGCGAAACTATTCTGCATTGTTTCAAATGAAGACCAAACTCGTAACTCAAATATTCTCCTCCACGATCAGATCGTAGAAACTTTATTTTCTTGTTACGATGATTTTCTACTTCACTCTAAAATTCTTTGAACTTTTCAAATGTTTCAGACTTATGTTTCATGAAGTAGATATACCCATATCTACTTAAATCATCTGTGAAGGTCAGAAAATAACGATACCCGCCGTGAGCATCAACACTCATCAGACCGCATACATCAGTATGTATTATTTCCAACAAGTCTGTTGCTTGCTCCATTGTTCTGGAGAACAGAGTCTTAGTCATCTTGCCCATGAGGCATGGTTCACAAGCATCAAGTGATTCATAATCAAGTGATTCCTAAAAGCCCATCAGAATGGACTTTCTTCATGTGCTTTACACCAATATGACCTAAACGGCTGTGCCACAAATAAGTTGCACGATCATTATTAAACTTATATCTTTTGGCTTCAATACTATGAATATGTGTATCACTACTATCAAGATTTAGTAAAAATAGACCACTCATCAAGGGTGCATGACCATAAAAGATATTACTCATATAAATAAAACAACAATTATTCTCTGATTTAAATGAATAACCGTCTCACATCAAAAAAGATCCATATATAGTGTTCATGCTTAACGCTGGCACCAAATAACAATTATTTAGGTCTAAAACTAATCCCGAAGGTAGATGTAGAGATAGTGTGCTGACGGCGATCACATCGACTTTGGAACCATTTCCCACACGCATCGTCACCTCGTCCTTAGCAAATCTTCGCTTAATCCGTAGTCCCTATTTCGAGTTGCAAATATTAGCAACAGAACCAGTATCAAATACCCAGGCGCTGCTATGAGCATTAGTAAGGTACACATCAATAACATGTATATAAAATATACCTTTCACTTTGCCATCCTTCTTTTCCGCCAAATACTTGGGGCAGTTCCGCTTCCATTGACCAGTCCCTTTGCAGTAGAAGCACTCAGTCTCAGGCTTAGGTCCAGACTTGGGCTTGTTCACTCGAGCAGCAACTTGCTTGCCATTCTTCTTGAAGTTCCCCTTCTTCCCTTTACACAAAATAAAACAAGCAAAGACTCATATCATACAAGACACTCAAAGAAAAACACATATCATGTGATGGATAAAAATATAGCTTCAAGTAAAATACCGATGGTCGTTGGAAGAAAGAGGGGATGCCACTTGTGTTGGGGAATGCAGTAATTTCAAAAAAAATCCTACGCACACGCAAGATCCATCTACGTGATGCATAGCAACGAGCGGGGAGAGTGTGTCTCCGTACCCTCGTAGACCGAAAGCGGAAGCGTTTAGTAACACGGTTGATGTAGTCGAACGTCTTGGCGATCCAACCAATCCAAGTACCAAACGCACGGCTCCTGCGTGATCTGCACACGTTCAGCTCGGTGACGTCCCTCGTACTCTTGATCCAGATGAGGCCGAGGGAGAGTTCGTCAGCACGACGACATGATGATGGTGATGATGAAGTTACCGACGCAGGTCTTCGCTTAAGCACTACAACGATATGACCGAGGTGGAAATCTGTGGAGGGGGGCACCGCACACGGCTAGGACAACCGTCAACTTGTGTGTCTATGGGGTGCCCCTCCACCTTATATAAAGGAGGGGAGGAGGGAGGGACGGCCCTCTCTATGGCGCGCCCAAGGGGGAGTCCTACTCCCAATTGGAGTAGGATTCCCCCTTCCCTAGTTGGAGTAGGAGAAGAAGGAAGAGGGAGAAGGAGAGAAGGAAAGGGGGCACCCAATTCGGATTGGGCTTGGGGGGGGGCACCCTCCACCTGGCCGCCTCCTCCTCTCTCCCACTAAAGCCCAATAATGCCCATTGACTCCCCGGGGGGTTCTGGTAACCTCTCGGTACACCCGAAAATGCCCGAACTCATCCAGAACCATTCCGGTGTCCAAACATAGCCTTCCAATATATCGATCTTTATGTCTCGACCATTTAGAGACTCCTCGTCATGTCCGTGATCACATCCGGGACTCCAAACTACCTTCCGTACATCAAAACACATAAACTGATAATACCGATCATCATCAAACGTTAAGCGTGCGGACCCTACGGGTTTGAGAACTATGTAGACATGACCGAGACTCACTTCCGGTCAATAACCAATAGCAGAACCTGGATGCTCATATTGGTTCCTACATATTCTACGAAGATCTTTATCGGTCAAACTGCATAGCAACATACATTGTTCCCTTTGTCATCGGTATGTTACTTGCCCGAGATTCAATCGTCGGTATCATCATACCCAGTTCAATCTCGTTACCGGCAAGTCTCTTTACTCGTTCCGTAATGCATCATTCCATAGCTAACTCATTAGTCACATTGCTAGCAAGGCTTATAGTGATGTGCATTACCGAGAGGGCCCAGAGATACCTCTCCGAGGAGTGACAAATCCTAATCTCGATCTATGCCAACTCAACAAACACCATCGCAGACACCTGTAGAGCATCTTTATATTCACCCAGTTACGTTGTGACGTTTGATAGCACACTAAGTGTTCCTCCGGTATTCGGGAGTTGCATAATCTCATAGTCATAGGAACATGTATAAGTTATGAAGAAAGCAATTGCAATAAACTAAACGATCATAGTGCTAAGCTAACGGATGGGTCAAGTCAATCACATCATTCTCTAATGATGTGATCCCGTTCATCAAATGACAACTCATGTCCATGGCTAGGAAACTTAACCATCTTTGATTAACGAGCTAGTCAAGTAGAGGCATAATAGTGACACTCTATTTGTCTATGTATTCACACATGTACTAAGTTTCCAGTTGATACAATTCTAGCATGAATAATAAACATTTATCATGATATAAGGAAATATAAATAACAACTTTATTATTGCCTCTAGGGCATATTTCCTTCAACTCGGGGGCATCTCCAAGCTTAGTTGGTTGCTCATTCTTGCATAATAGCTTGGGACGCCGTGGCATCCCCAAGCTTAGGCTCTTCTATCCTTCTTTCATCCATCGTAACATAACCCAAAACTTGAAAATTTCAATCACACAAAACTCAACAAAACCTTCATGAGATCCGTTAGTATAAGAAAGCAAACTACTACTATAAGTACTGTATCAAACCAATTCATATTTTGTTTTTGTATTATATCTACTGTATTCCAACTTTTCTATGGCAAAAACTCATCAAGGAAAACCATAGATCCATCAAAATAAGCACACAATACAAAGAAAACAGAATCTGTCAAAACAGAATAGTCTGTAGCAATCTGACTTTTGCGAATACTTCTGTAACTCCAAAAATTCTGAAAACATAGGACGACCTGGGTAATTTGTATATTAATCTTCTGCAAAAAGAATTGGCATTTTATCTTATTCTGGTGATTTTCAACAATTGTTTTCGTGACTGCATAAGTTTCTGTTTTTCAGCAAGATCAATCAACTATCACCCAAGAAGATCCTATAGGATTTACTTGGCACAAACACTACTTAAAACACAAAAACACAATCATACCAGTAGCATAATTGTGCTAACACACAAGAACAGAAAGCAAAAAGCAAAAATTAATTTTATTCATTGGGTTGCCTCCCAACAAGCGCTATAGTTGTACGCCCTTAGCTAGGCATAAAGCAAGGATCTATGTTTTGTCATCCTTGTACTTTCGAAATCAAATAGAAATTTTTCTATGAATGGCATTTAATCTCCTATTTTGTGAAAGGACATGACCATTGATAGCAGAAGAAAGATTAAGCATGTTGCGAAAATTCGTATCTAAACTAGCCCTCATCTCTTTGAGCTTTTCATTCCGATAAAAGTATAGAAGGGTAGTTGGCTCAACATTTTCTCCCTTGGGGTGCCCGAATATAGTTTTCATCTTTTCATAAGTATCAACGGCATCCCCTTCAAGAAAACCGTTTTCAAATATAGAATATAAAACTTGCTTAAAGGAGGAAGGCAAACCAACATAAAAACTTTTCAGGTATATTTCTATCTGATATTGGGGCACATAGCTAGCTCGAATTCTTAAAAGCCAATCCCAATCATCCTTCAAAGATTCATTAAGCAAATAACGAAAAATTTCGGGATCGTCTTCATCAAAATTGTTGAGATTTTCCTTGACAATCCCGGTAAGTCCTTCCATAGCATCATTATCTATGAGCTTGGAGAAGACGGAGGGGCTATCCAAAGCACCAAAACTTGGGGGAAAACCCCTAGCTTTTTTAGGGCCGGCCATGGCAACGAGAAAAACAGCGAGCGGAGAAGAGAAGCGAATAAAACGGCAAATTTTTGTGAAGCGGGGGAGAGGAAACGAGAGGCAAATGACAAATAATGTAAATTGCAAGGAGATGAGATTTCTGATTAGGAACCTGGTATATGTTGAAGATCCTCCCCGACAACGGCGCCAGAAATTCCTTTTGATGTCTCTTGAAGCTATGACGGTATTTCCCCAAAGAGGAAGGGATGATGCAGCACATCGACGGTAGGTATTCCCCTTGAATATGAAACCAAGGTTATCGAACCAGTAGGAGAACCAAGCAACACAACGTGAACAACCCCTGCACACAAATAACAACACCTCGCAACCCGACGTGTTAAAGGGGTTGTCAATCCCTTTCGGGTACGGCGCCTCAAACGGTGCATGGACGGGAGAAAGTTGTAATAGAATGAATAAATAGATCACAAATAAAATAAAGTGCAGCAAAGTGTTTTTCTATTTTTGGTTCAATAGATCTGAATAAAAAGTGCAAATAAAATAGATCGCAAAGCAAAATATGAGAAAGAAGACCCGGTGGCCGTAGATTTCACAAGTGGTTCTCTCGAGAAAGATAGCAAACAGTGGGTAAAAAAATTACTGCTGGGCAATTTATAGAACCTCAAATAACTATGACGATATCCAGGCAATGTTGATTACATAGGCATCACGTCCAAGATTAGTAGACCGACTCCTGCCTGCATCTACTACTACTAATCCACACATCGATCGCTATCCAGCATGCATCTAGTGTATTAAGTTAATGAAAAATGGAGTAATGCAATAAGAACGATGACAAGATGTAGACAAGATCTATCTATGTAGAGATAGGGCCCATCATTTTATCCTTAGTAGCAACAATACATACGTGTCGTTTCCCTTTCTGTCACTGGGATCAAGCACCGTAAGATCGAACCCACTACCGGGCACCTCTTCCCATTGCAAGATAAATAGATCAAGTTGGCCAAACAATACCCAAATATCGGAGAAGAAATACGAGGCTATAAGAGATCAAAGAAACTCAAATAACTTTCATGGATATAAAAAGATATGACTGGTCATAAACTCAAAATTCATCAGATCCCAACAAACGCAAACCGCAAAAAGAGTTACATCATATGGATCTCCCAGAGACCATTGTATTGAGAATTCAGCGAGAGAGAGGAAGCCATCTAGCTACCAACTACGGACCCGAAGGTCTACAAAGAACTACTCACGCATCATCGGAGAGGCACCAATGGAGGTGGTGGACCCCATCTGAGATGGTGTCTAGATTGGATATGGTAGTTCTGGACTCTGCGGCGGCTGGATGAATATTTCGTCGGCTCCCCTAGGGCTCTAGGATTTTGGGGGTATTTATAGAGCAAAGAGGCGGTCCGGGGGCACCCGAGGGAGGCACAACCCACCAGGGCGTGCCTGGGCCTCCTGGCGTGCCCTGGTGGGTTGTCCCCTCCTTGGGACCCCCCAGGTGCAACCAGGGCCCAATATCTTCCTTCTGGTCCATAAAAAATCCCCGTGAAGTTTCGTGGCATTTGGACTCCGTCTGATATAGATTTCCTGTGATGTAAAAAACATGGAAAAAACATCGACCTGCACTTGGCACTATGTCAATAGGTTAGTACCAAAAAATGATATAAAATGATTATAAAACATCCAAGATTGATAATAAAACAACATGGAACAATAAAAAATTATAGATACGTTGGATACGTATCAGTATCCTCATACCTAGTTCAATCTCGTTACCGGAAATTCTCTTTACTCGTTTCGTAATACATCATCTCGTAACTAACTCATTAGTCACATTGCTTGCAAGGCCTATAGTGATGTGCATTACCGAGAGGGCCCAGAGATACCTCTCCGATACTCAGAGTGACAAATCCTAATCTCGATCTATGCAAACTCAACAAATACCATTGGAGACACCTGTAGAGCATATTTATAATCAGCTAGTTACGTTGTGACGTTTGATAGCACACAAAGTGTTCCTCCGGTATTCGGGAGTTGCGTAATCTCATAGTTAGAGGAATATGTATAAGTCATGAATAAAGCAATATCAATAAAACTAAACGATCATTAATGCTAAGCTAACGGATGGGTCTTGTCCACCACATCATTCTCTAATGATGTGACCCCGTTCATCAAATGACAACACATGTCTGTGGTCACGAAACTTAACCATCATTGATTAACGAGCTAGTCAAGTAGAGGCATACTAGGGACACTCTGTTTGTCTATGTATTCACACATGTACTAAGTTTCCGGTTAATACAATTCTAGCATGAATAATAAACATTCATCAGGATATATGGAAATATAAATAACAACTTTATTATTGCCTTTAGGGTATATTTCCTTCAGTCTCCCACTTGCACTAGAGTCAATAATCTAGATTACATAGTAATGATTCTAACACCCGTGGAGTCTTGGTGCTGATCATGTTTTGCTCGTGAGAGAGGCTTAGTCAACGGGTCTGCAACATTTAGATCTGTATGTATTTTGCAAATCTCTATGTCTCCCTCCTTGACTTGAACGCGGATGGAATTGAAGCGTCTCTTGATGTGTTTGGTTCTCTTGTAAAATCTGGATTCCTTCGCCTAGACAATTGCTCCAGTATTGTCACAAAAGATTTTCATTAGACTCGATGCACTAGGTATTACACCTAGATCGGATATGAATTCCTTCATCTAGACTCCTTCATTTGCTGCTTCTGAAGCAGCTATGTACTCTGCTTCACACGTAGATCTCGCCACAACGCTCTACTTGGAACTGGACCAATTGACAGCTCCACCATTCAATATAAATACGTATCCAGTTTGTGACTTAGAGTCATATGGATCAGTGTCAAAGCTTGCATCGACGTAACAATTTACGACGAGCTCTTTGTCACCTCCATAAACGAGAAACATATCCTTAGTCCTTTTTCAGGTATTTCAGGATGTTCTTGACCGCTGCCCAGTGATCCACTCCTGTATTACTTTGGTACCACCCTGCTAAACTAATAGCAAGACACACATCAGGTCTGGTACATAGCATTGCATACATGATAGAACCTATGGCTGAGGCATAGGGAATGACTTTCATTTTTTCTCTATCTTCTACAGTGGTCGGGCATTGAGTCTGACTCAACTTCACACCTTGTAACATAGGCAAGAACCCTTTCTTTGACTGATCCATTTTCAACTTCTTCAAAACTTTATCAAGCTATGTGCTTTGTGAAAGTCCAATTAAGCGTCTTGATATATCTCTATAGATCTTGATGCCCAATATATAAGCAGCTTCACCGAGGTTTTTCATTGAAAAAATCTTATTCAAGTATCCTTTTATGCTATTCAGAAATTCAGTATCATTTCCGATCTGTCATCCACATATAATATCAGAAATGCTAAAGAGCTCCCACTCACTTTCTTGTAAATACAGGCTTCTCCAAAAGTCTGTATAAAACCATATGCTTTGATCACACTATCAAAGCATATATTCCAACTCCGAGAGGCTTGTACTAGTCCATAAATGGATCGCTGGAGCTTGCACACTTTGTTAGCACCTTTAGGATCGACAAAACCTTCTGGTTGCATCATATACAACTTTTCTTTAAGATATCCATTAAGGAATAAAGTTTTAACATCCAGTTGCCAAATTTCATAATCATAAAATGCGGCAATTGCTAACATGATTCGGACAGACTTAAGCATTGCTACGGGTGAGAAGGTCACTGTCGTGGTTCTAAGTCTAATAGTAGAATATGGGGGTACGTAGGAGGAGGCAAGATCCTAGCTACTGTGAGATTGTGCACGCAAGATTTACGAGTTCAGGCCCTTCTCGGAGGAAGTAAAAACCCTACGTCTCGGTGCCCAGAGGTTTGGTCGATTGGATTATGCGTGAAGTTACAGGGGGTGCGTACCCTTGTGCCAGTGGAGGGGTGGCTTATATAGAGTGCGTCAGGACCCCAGCCAGCCCACGTTACAAGGGGTTCAATGTACATAAAGGTGAGACGTTACTGGTAACGCCAATAATAAAGGCATATAAATGATCATTAAGACTACGGAGTGAACGCCTGACCGTTGCCTTCCTGAGTGACTTTAGATCTTCTGTACTCCGAGTGATTTCTGATGTGGTCGAACGAGTATATCCTGGTCGAATGGAATTGGGTTATCCGAGTGAAATGCTGTTGGTCGAGTGGGTTGCACTCTGAGGTGATTTTAGTCGGTAGATGCTGCTGTGCTTTGAATGTCTTTGACTTTAGGGCAGTGTCCTAGGGAAGGGTGTCTAGGTCAGGCCCATTACCCTACCCTAGGTACATGTCATCGTCATTAGCCCTCGAATGGATCAGGGTCCGAGTGGAGAAGGGGTTGAAGATGATTCCGACCCGATTTTTATGCTTCAGGGGCATTTTACCTGGGTTGGTGAACCATGCTAAAACTTTCAACTCCATTTTCAGTCGCCTTGATCCATTGAGAGTTTGTCGAGTGAACTTATGCAGATATGCTTCGAGTGTTGGAGCGGTATGAAATCTTTGGCGCGATTGGTTGTGCTGCCATTCCCGGATCTCACGGGATTCGAAATTTGGAGAAGCGCGCAGGACGGAGGGCACCGTAGTAAACGGAACAGATTAGGCAAGGACGCCTCGATCCTCGCGCTGCCTTTTTTGCCACGTACTAAGCGCGCGACTGTTGCCGATGTGTTTTGCATGGTACGCCTCATTCCCCTTCTTCCTCATGTGCTTCTCCACTGCATTCGCCCTCACTCTTGATGCCACCGCCCCGTCCGGGCGCAACCTACTATGATGGGGAAGGACAAGACGGCGGCTCTGGAGCGTGCAAAGAAGGCGATGACAGCGGCGAAGGGCAAGAAGACGAGTCGGGGGGATCGTCTTCGAGGTCTGGCCTGCCGCCTGGCTAGATCCAGGGCGACTGGATTCGATCCATGATTCAGAAAGGAGCTTGATCGCCCACGGGTCTTGGCGGTTGCCGGGAAACGAGACCGAGCCACGACCACAAGAGGGTGAGTGCGTCCTCCTCGCGACTCATGTATGAGTTGATCGTGGTTTCTCCTTGCCCCTCATCCTTTTTTTCGGGGTTTCCTGAACTTCTTTGGAGCCCAACTCCATCACTTATCCCCCAACACCATCACATATCTCGCTGCGTTTGTTTCTCTGTGTGAGAATTTCTTGGGCTGTCGACCGCATTGGGGTCTTTTCAAACACATCTTTACTTGCCGCTCCCAGTCTGTAGAAAAAGGCTAATCCGAGTGAGGAGAGGACGCACGTGATCCAAATGTGCGGAGGTTTAGGAATTCAGATGAGGGGTAGGAGCACTTTTCCAGCTATGACACTTCCCGATTCAGTTAGAGGGTGGTAGTCGACTTGGTTTTACTGTAAAGACCAACCGACCCCTGGTCAGTCGACTGGCCTTCCTCCCTTCTCCGTGGATCGAGTCCAGCCGCCCTCTCCTTTGAAAGTGACTCCAGCGAAGAAAGCAGAGGTGAACATGCTAGTCGAACGAGTAGTCCAATTAGTCTGTGACGGTGTGACTGGCGTGGATTTGCTTGAAGTGTTTCTCAGTCGACGCGTCCAGCCACTCCAGGCCTGCGGTCATCGTATGTGGATGTACTCAGGTATTGATGCACCACTGAGATCCACCCGAAGGAAGTCACTGAGGATACAGTAGAGCAGTGGCTGCAGGGCATCACTAGAAACAAAGACAACCCCAGGGGGTTCACGCGGGTTCCACCATTCGACGAGGCCAATGAACCAGACAAGGTGTGATCTTTACTGCCGAATGCTTTTTGCTCTGATTTGCAACTGTGCTTGAACCCGATTGACATTTGTGCAATTCTTTTCCTCGCAGATCTATACTGAGATGTACTCGATGCCCAATGGAGAGCAAGCAGTAATATTTCCCTGCTTATGTAAACACCTCGGTGTACAACACAGTCAGTAAGACCCTGTTACTGTTATTGACGACATTACAGTAACCACCGATGGACGAGAACTTTGCCTATTAGTCCACCTCGCCTTGCAAGAAGGAAAACGGTTCTCTTCGTCCCTCACCCTTGGTACCGACGTTGTTGCCAACATAACCGACAGACTGTCCCCTGACATGCCTTACTATCATGACCATGCAAGATGTCATCCCCCTTTCTACCTTTAACCCACATGGTGGGCCCATAACCCACAGTTCCACAGGATCAAAACCTGACTCTCCTGTATATCTTTGATTCCGAAATATTCTTGCTTTTGGCTTCGTATCATGTCACGAGCCACCTTATGAGAGATGATCTATTCCCGATGCTCTGAACCCCTTTCCCACACTCTGTTCAGGTATCAATCGTTTGTCCATTTGGTTGAAACTCCCTATTGTACCTTCATACTTTGCTCTCGATGCCTTATTAAGTTTCAACTCGAGAGATACTTCTGCCTCTTTCCCTGAGTTGTTCACCAGATAATTAACCCTATAAGGGTCAGTTCTCCCGAAGTTACTCTTTACTTCCCCACTTAAATCTTGGGACGAGATTTCTTGTAGTGGAGGAGATTTGTAACACCCACAGTGTCATGCTACAGTAACCCTCTATGATTAAGCTAATCATTTTACTGAACAGTGCTTGATCACATTGGAATCATATCTCATTTCAAATTCCAACTAAAATTGAAATTCAAATATGAGGTGAAATAAAAGTTGTCCACATCCAGGAACTAAAAAGTTCATAATTTTGTAAATAATTCATTGTGAATTATGTTCAGGGTAGCAACATCATCTAAAGTACCTGGATGACTCTGACATCTTGAAAACAGAGCCAAGATCACCTTTTTGACTCTTTTAATGCAATGCAAAAATTCAAAATGGAATTATATTGCTCCCAAACTTGTTGTGGCAGTGCAGTATATTGCATCATAATTATTTGGCCAGATTGGACATTTTTCAAAAATGTTTTGGTAGCCAAACAATTTGCAAACAGAAAGAAAATGGCAATGCAGTAAAAGAAAAGGAAAATGGGAAAGGTGCACTGTGCACTTGGCCCCGTTGACCCAACAGTGTGGCCCGACCCATTTGGGTCGGCCTTTCCCTACCCCCCTGCATGCACGCGCACCCGACGACCGGCTCGCCGTCGCAGTCACACCAGCTCGCCTCCTCGCCTCCTCGCATCGCTATAGGGTGCCGGGGTGGATAAGAAGACCACCGCGGACACCTTGGGCAGCCCCAGATCTTTTTCTCTCGCCCCCTCTCCACATCTCCCTCTCCGTCGATCTGGAACGGGGCCGAACGCCACCGTCGCCATGACCATGGCGTAGAGGAGGCCACCTAGCTCCCCCTACCTCCTTGTCAAGTCCCTCCGCTCCGCCATTGCCTCCCGCATCGCCTGCTACCGCTGGGTCAAGCCGGGAGCCGCTATGCCGAGCGCCATGAGCTCGTCTTCTTCCTCGACTCCGACGAGATCCTCTGACGAATGCGCCACCTCTGCTGCTACAAATATGTTGCCGGGCCTTTGTGTGCCTTCCTGGTGAGCCTCCCGGCCGAACCCCTCTCCTCTGCGTCCCTTGCCAAGCCTGTTACCGCTGCTGCCGAGCTCCGCGTCGCCGCCCCCCCTCGCGCCCTTCCTGCACGCCCGCGCGCGGCCTTGCCATTGCTAACCCCGCCGGCGCGCCCTGCCCGCCGCGCCTGGAGCTTCGCTCCCGCGCGCGCCCACGCGTACGAGCGCTCGTCCGCTCCGTGCGCGCTTCCCCCGTGCTCGCCATCGCCGCCGCGACCCCCTGTTCGCCCGCGGCGCTGCGCCCTGCTCGACCCGCTGCTCCTGCCGGGCCACTGACGCCCGTAGCCGCCGCGCGCCACCCCGCACCCAACCCCGTCGTCGCGCCATGGCCCAAGCTCTGCCGTAGCCACCCCCTCGTTTCCACCGCCTGCTTACCGCTTCTCCTCCTACACCGCCCACGCTTTACCGTGGCTGCCGTGCTGCCACCCCGCCTCGCTCCACCGCGGGCGCCTACCTCCGTCGCCTCCGCCGGTCGTGCCCCTGCTAGCCCCGCCACCGCCAGAGCCTCCGCCGGGGACCACCCTCGCCAGCTCCTCATCGAGGCCATGGCCTCCGTCGGCGCCCTCCATCACGCCTGTGCGTGTTCGGGCGGACGCCCAAGCCCAGGCACCCGCATCCACCGCCCGGTAGCCCGCTGGGCCAATGACTTGTGGGCCCAACGCCCTTATAAAACAAACAAAAGAATTTTTAAAAAATATATATTTAAAAATATTAATTAATTAATTAATTAAAAACAATTAACTTAATTAATCCTGTTAATTAACCTAATTAACGTTTTAACTAATTAAGCTGTTAATTAGTTAAGCTCAGTCAATGGCAGACGGGCCCCACTGCCCTATTGACCAGTCAACCGAGTCAGAGTTGACTGTTGACTCTGCTGATATCAGCATGACATCATGTTGGTGCAATAAGTCCATTTTTGAGTTAAAGATAATCCCAGAAATTGTTTAAATCTTTGGAAATTCATATAAAATAACCCGTAATTTGGATGAAAATGTTTTCTACATGAAAGTTGCCCAGAACGATGAGACGAATCCGAATATGCGGTCCGTTCGTCCGCCACACATCCCTAACATAGCGAACATCGAACCTTTCCCCTCTGGTTCGTCTGTCCGAAAATGCCAAACTTCGAGAAAGCATTCCCGGATGTTATCCCTTTCGCCGGTAACATGTAGCACCGTGTTAGAATACGTCTAGCTCTGCCTGTTGTCCTGTTATGCACTTGCTTGCTATGTATTTACTGTTTCTCCCCCCTCTTCTCTTCGGTAGACCCCGTGACGGCTGCCGATGCCGCCGTGATCGACTACGTCACCGATGACCCTCCTTCTCGTCTGAGCAACCAGGAAAGCCCCCCCCTTTGATCATCCCGATATCGCCCATTCCTTTCTCTCATGCTTGCATTAGATTTTGCTACTATTATTGTTTGCTCCTATTCTGATGCATAGCCTGCTTTTGTAACCTGCTCATTGTACCTTATCTGCTTATCCGAAACTGCTTAGTATAGGTTGGTTAGTGATCCATCAGTGACCCCACCTTGTCCTTGTTGCCCCTGCTTCATCATCGAAGACCCGATCAACGGGATCGAAGACCAGGCCCTGACACCGCACATCACTTTCCCCTTAGTTGCTTGACACTACTGGGTTACTATCGAGTGCCGGGGGTGAGACCTCATCAGCACTTCTGATGTTACCCTGTAGTGTAGCTATTCGGTCGTGGTCATCGAGGGTGATTCCGCCTTAACCACTTCCGATACGACTCTGTCGTGCAACCCCTCAAGTGTGAAATTTGAGGGTGGTTCCTCTTACGTTCACCTTGATGATTACATCGAGTGGAATCCGTCAAGGGTGATTCCTCAGGTTTTCCCCTTGGTGTTAGACACACAGTTACTATGGTTACTATGACTTACACTAAACCCTATTACTGAAGATGGGTCGGCCCCGAGGGGTACCCGCGCGAGCATATTTGCGAGTGATGAGGAGTCGGGTTGACATGGAGGGTGCCCGCGAGATAATTACGAGGCGTGGCCGGGCATTCCTAGCCCTTGCCGCAAGTCCTCGAGACGGGGCGACGGGGTCACATCTTTCGTGAGTCTCTGCTTGTTACTGCGCGTTCCTGATCCACTACGATTTGGATATTTGATCTGAGGGGCCTCTGGCCTGATAGCACTAACCATCACGTGGGCATAGTATGGCGTTCTGCGTCGTATGCATCAGCCTAAGCTTAATAGACGTCAGCGACTGAGCGGCGCGCGCCGGGTTGGACTGCGTAAGCACCTGCCTTGTTGAAGGAGGTAGCTAGGTCTGCTCACCGGCCGCGTACGCAACGTGCAGGAGTTCTCGGGGAGATGGCCCATGACCCCTGGGGGCATAGGTTTAGTCCGGCGTGCTGGCCTCTCTATTAAGCCTAGGTCGGGTTGCGGCGTATTTGTCACATCCTAGCTAGTCCATGCATTAGAGTGTTGCATCATGTCTACCTTTCATCAAAAATTTGAATTGGGGAAGACAGAACCCCCAGAACCCCTCTGAATTCAACTAAGGCTTACTAAAAATATTTTCAATGAACCTGAAATGCCCTTCTAAAAAGTCCACCCTCTTTGTCTTGGGTTAGAACCTCTGGCAAAATTGGTGCACAATTTCCTAGGTCAACATAAGGTCATTGAATTAAATCTTATGTAAATTGCATTTGGGCATTTAAATGCTAGTAAATATTTTGAATGCTCAAATAATTCTGGAAATAAGTGTGGGCTGTTGGAGATTTTCCAAACAGAACCTCTGATTATTTTCAGGATTTTTAGAAGTGCCTAACTATTTTTAATAAAGCCACAAACTTACAGAAAAATAGAAAAGGAAAACAAAGCAAGGCAGAGGCTTACCTGGCGCCCACATGGCAAGCCCATCTGCCGGCCCAGCCCAGCCACCGCTCCAGCGAGCTGCTTGGCTCGGCCAGGCAGGCAGCCAGGTGCTCAACGCTGGCACTAGCGCGCGCCACGCAGCTGCCCGCCGCCCTGCTTCCTCCCCTCGCCGTTCTGCCGCCCTGGGTCGGTCACCCACTCCTCCCCCGAGCTCGCAGACATGCCCTCTCCTCCCCAGCTCCTCTCCCTCACTCTCCCGCACCATGGCCGACGCCACCGCAGCCGCACCGCCGCCGTAGTCGCGCTCTCCGTCGTCCCTGCACCGTGCCACCGTGTCCAGGAGCTCCGTCGCCCTCCTCTCCTTCGAGCAAGCCGAGCCCCAAGCGCTCGCTTGCCCCGAAGCCTCTGCACCGACCCCGCCCGACTCCGCCACCGCCGAAGATCCCCTTTGCCGTCACCGCCGCAATAGCTCGTCCCCGGCCGCGCCGTCTGCTTCTACGTGACCGCCGTGAGCCCAGCTACCTCCTCCCCCTTCTCGTTCTCGCTCTCGAACACCGCAGCGACCCCATGTAGCTTCACCGCACGCGCCACCGCCGAGCTCGTCACCGACGTGTCTCCGGCCAACCACCGGCCACACCACCGTGTCCAACACACTCACTGCATCCCCAGGAGCCCAACGCACCACCCCACGCGCCTCGCCGTGCTCCGTAGCCTCGGGTTCATCTTCACCCGACTCCGGCAACCACCAAGGTCATCGTCGGCGACATTCCCGGCCACCCTGAGCTCAACCACCACCACCAAACGCCGCGGCTTGCTCCCAGCTACGTGTAGATGCCCTCCGCCGCTCATTTGGTCGCAGGAACGCGCTAATGCACTCTCACCGCCGCGTCTGGCCTCGCCGGCGGCTAAACGCCAGTGGGTTTGACCTTTGACTTTGACTGGGTGAGCCCAGGTTGACTCCCCTGAGTCTATGACAAGTGGGACCCCCTGCTAATTAACCCAGATTAGTATTAACTAAATTTAGTTAGTTTAAATAACTGCTTACATGCGGGACCCACTGGTCAGGTTGATCTGGACGTCCCCTTTGACCACTGACGTCGCCCTGACGCACTGCTGACGCAATAACTAATTTCTGGATTTATTTTTATATAGGAAATTCTAGAAATTGTTGCAAACTTCAAAAATTCATAGAAATTAATCTGTAACTCCAAATGCAAAGGTTTATATATGAATTTTGATTAGAAAAATTCAATCTATCCATTGGTAATGGTTTCATGCATGACAGAACAAGTTAACCTTGCTATTTGAGAAATATAAGATAATGCACTAATATGGCTATGTTAAATGAACTAACATTTGAATCTTTGATTTAAATGAGTTCATTCCTTTCTGTTCTAGCTTGCATTAGGCCAGGACACATTCATACTGCCATGTCATAGCATGCATCATATTGTTGCATATCGTCATGTGTTGATTATGTTCGGTGTGTCTTTCGTGGTAGGTTCTGCCTTCGAGGATAACCCCAAATATCCGTCTGAAGGGCAGTACCCTACTACCACTACATCAGGCAAGCAACCCATTGATCATTCCGATACAAACCCATGATCTCGCTTCTGCTCTTGTTTACTTCATTAAGACAACACGGTTCAAACTGCTGTGTGTTGCGGTAGTTGAACCCACTTCCTTTGCATGACCTGTCATTGCCACAGTAACTAGATGAAACCCACTAGCATGTGTAGGAGTTGATTGAGCCATATTTGTTTTTCCTACCATGCTATGCTTGCTATGCTTAGAATAGTGTCACGTCTGGCTCATCGGGATGATGAACTAGAGTGAAAGGTTGTGTCGGTAACGAGAGTGAAGTGTTGAACATGATTTGGTAAAGGTATCGATGAGAGGCCATGTAGGAGTACATGGTGGGTTGTTTCATTGAGGCCGTCCTTAAGAACTGAGATCTGTGTGTGTGATTTAAGATTCAGCTACTACCACGCATTGGGCCCGAAACCAATGGACCCTCTCGACTTATTAACCACTCTTGTCCTCTGTCCGAGAGTTGCAAAGTAGTTTCTGGTGTTTGTAGTATGGTGGGGGCCGCACGCAGCGCTGACCTTAGGGGTGGGCTGTGTTGCGGTAGGCAAGTGGCCCGGTGTACCGATTCACCCGTTTGGTGTCTCGGGAACCCTGCACACATCGTTCGGGGCCGTTAGTGGAATCCTCGGCCGGACTCCCTGCGGATGGAACCCGAATAGGCGATAAACCTGGACTAGGGACTCGTGTGTTTAGTCAGGTCGTGGCCGACACCCTCGTTGGGCTTCCGCTTGAAGGTTGCCGAGTACACGTCGTGTAGTGGCGATAAGTGGTGAGAGCGTGTGTGAAGAAGTACACCCCTGCAGGGTATAAAACTATTCGAATAGCCGCGTCCGCGGTAAAGGACTACTTGGTCACCTATGCAGTTCATAGACAAGTAAATGGATACTACTAAAAGCCTCAAGATAAGTGTGAGTACCGCGGATGGCCCTCTCGTAGGTTGACGAGAGAGGATCCACGGTGGAGTATTGTGTTGGTGATTAGTGGACTCATGTGCGACAAATGCTTTACAAGTTGTGTCTATCGTAGGATAGCTTAGCCATGAGTCAAAGTTGGCTTGCTGCAATAACTCCACTACCTTCTTGAGAATGTGCATGTATAGTAGGATTCTGTTGTAAGACTTGCTGAGTACCTCCGTACTCATGTTGCTTTAATTAATGTTTTCAGACGACAACACCGCCCCCTCCGATGGGTTCTATGTAGACCTCGATGTTGATGAGTGACTAGCCACCAGGTGGTGGTCCAAGCCTTGGAAGGGCCTGCTGTAGATAAATAGGCTTCCTCTTGCATGATTGTATGACTTGAGTGTCGGGTCGTGTGACCCCTATCTGTATGAACATGTTATGTATGGCTCCTCGAAGCCTTTTAAATAAAGTACTTTGAGTTGTAGAGTTTTGTTGTGATGCCATGTCGTATGTACTCATATCGTGCATATTGTGTGTATGATTGAAATGCTTGGTATGAGTGGGATCCGACAATCTAGTTGTTTATCCTTGGCAGCCTCTCATATGGGGAAATGTAGTTTAGTGCTTCCTGAGCGATAGTAGTCTGCTACAGCCCGGTTCACTGGAGTCCTGCTAGCCCAGCACTACTGCTTTGGACGCTTGACTGGCCGGCATGTGTTTCACCTTGTTCCTGTGTCTGTCCCTTCGGGGAAATGTCACGCGGTGACATCTGGAGTCCTGCCTAGCCTGCTACAGCCCGGGTTACCGGAGTCCTGTTAGCCCAGTGCTACAGCCCGGATTCACACGCTATTGACCGACATGCTCGATGTGATTCATGTATGCCTGTCCCCATGGGTTAGTGCCGCTTTGGGTTCACGACTAGCCATGTCGGCCCGGGTTCTCTGTCATATGGATGCTAGCGACACTATCATATACGTGAGCCAAAAGTCGCAAACGGTCCCGGGCCATGGTAAGGCGACACCCGTGGGATTACCGTGCGTGAGGCCGCAAAGTTATATGAGGTGTTACCGGCTGGGTCGATGTGACTTGGAATCGGGGTCCTGACAGTATTGTTTGGCCGAGGCCAGGCATGACCTAGGAAAGTGTGTCTGGCCGGAGTTAGTCGAGCGTGGTGGGTAAGTTGGTGCACCCCTGCAGGGAAGAAAATATCTATCGATAGCCTGTCCTACGGTAACGGACACTTGGAGTTGTATCTCGATCAATACAACTAGAACTGGATACTTGTGATGAGAACTTGATGGTGATGAGAAATGGATTGTGATGATAACTGGATAGTATGGCTCTGGGATTGCTTTCTAGCAGGGAGTCGAGAAAGGATCTCAGGCCGAGGTTGATAACACTACTACTCCTTTACTTTATGCTACTCTACTCCCTCCTATTGCTGCAAGATGGTGATATTCCAGTAGATGCTAGTCTTCGATAGGACTAGGCCTTCTCTCTATTCTGGCATTTCTGCAGCCCAGTCCACATATACAACCTTTCTTTGATAATGTTGCATATGTAGTGTAGATCCTTGCTTGCGAGTACTTTGGATGAGTACTCACAGTTTCTTTGCTCCCCATTTCCCCCCTTTCTTCTTCTTTCCGGTTGATGCAACCAGATGTCGGAGCCCAGGAGTCAGATGCCACCATCGATGCCTACTACTACGTGGAGAGCGTCGATGACCAGGAGTAGTTAGGAGGCTCCCAGGCAGGAGGCCTTGCCTTTTCGATCGATGTTGCTTTTGTGCTAGCCTTCTTAAGGAAAACTTTTCTAACTCATGTCTGTACTCAGATATTGTTGCTTCCGCTGACTCTTGTGTATTCGAGCTTATGTATTCGAGCCCTGGAGGCCCCTGGCTTGTAATATAAAGCTTGTATTATTTTAATTTGTGTCTAGAGTTGTGTTGTGATATCTTCCCGTGAGTCCTTGATCTTGATCGTACACATTTGTGTGTATGATTGAATCGAGGGCGTCACAAGTTGGTATCAGGGCCGATTGCCTGTAGGTAGCCCCCTCTCCAACTCCTTGGCCGAAGTCGAGTCTAGTCACTGAAAAACTTTTACTAACATTGGCTGTGTGTCTTACGGGCCCACGTCGCCATTGGGTGGTACTAGGATCTTTTACTCCTCGACCTCAACTCTGGGATTCTGATTTCTCTTCTATTCGGGTTATAAGATTTTGCTAACTCTAACTTTAGGGTCTCGTAACTACTTCCTCCCGGAGAGCCCCTCATTCCAGATGGTCGCTTGCTATACCAGAAGATTCTGAAGATACTCTCTGATATTCTCTCGAGACCTTGTGCCCACCGCTTTTGCTATTCCCAACCACCAGTAAATCCTTATGTTTAACTACTTACACTTGCCATTCTTACATTCTATCCCATTGATCTTGTTATTACAAGATACCCCGAAATTCTCTCTATTGTAATATAAAGCTTGTATTATTTTAATTTGTGTCTAGAGTTGTGTTGTGATATCATCCCGTGAGTCCTTGATCTTGATCGTACACATTTGTGTGTATGATTAGTGTACGATTGAATCGAGGGCGTCACAATGACGTGCAACTTGGTGTTGCCGTGGGCCTCCACGTCCTTGTACTCGTCGGAGAACGCCATCGCCGGTAGTAGGGCTTGGTGTTTTCTGCGAAGATCGATGTGATGGAGTGATTTGGTGGCAGCGCAATGGATACTTGTGTTGTTGTGGATAAGAAGGCCTTTGGCAGGGGTCTGAATTTAAGGGGAGGGCACGGGGTGGGATGGCCACATCGGATGAACTGCACGATCTCGCTGACGATGCGGTTGTGCAGATCGTGGGTTGGTGTTGCGCCTGTGATCGTGGGTTTGTGGCGATGGCACCACTCGGATGGGTGGTTGTATGCGAACGTGGGTTTTTTAACGTGGTCTTATTTTATTTTTGATCAGTAAATCTTTTTAACCACCAATTTCTGTGGGAACGGGCATTTGTCACGTTTATATGTATCCTACGTGTTCACGGAACTGCATTGGTTATCATGCTGCACTGCATCGTCTATCAAAGAGAACTACATTTTGTCTATAGGTGCGTACTACACCGTTTTTTGCGTGTGCTTGCTGCAGCCCCTGAAAAAAGTACAATGTATTCCACAATTTTACGAGTTTTTCGCTGTGGACTAGACCGTGTATTTATTCATGCAGGTAATCCGGAACTGAATTGCTATATCGTACTGCTTCATCTAACCAAATGCACTGCATTTTTCTAGAGCTGCGTACTGCATCTGTTTTTGCGTGTACTTGCTCCAGTACCTGGCACGGGAGGGGTATGGAGGGGTTGCCCTCCCCCCTTTTTTGATGTGGCACTTATTTGAAGGTAGACTTTTTTCGGATGCGTTTTCTTAACACGCGCGTTGTTTTTGAATTTTACTTTTTTTACAAACTACATGTATTTTATTTTGTTTTACCATCTGAACTTCATTGTTCTTCATAGAGAACTGCATCATGTGTGTTTCGATGTAGTCTGACTTATTCAGCCGAGCTATTTTTGGGCCGGCCCGTTTTATGTGACCCTTTGCCACGCGGGCCTCCTACGTGTTCCTCCCAGGCGATCCCAACCGCACCGCTGACAGGGAGAGAGACCGAGAAGAATCCCCTCTCCTCTCTTGCAGTTTCTCCTGAGGCATCTCTCCCTCGAGCAAAACTGCCGACGCCCGCAGCAACCGCTTCCCTCAAGTGGTCCTTATTCCTGCATTCCACGTCACCGTCCGCTACGCTCCTGCAGCCCTTTCCCATCGCCGCCCCCCGGCCGCCGCCGTTCATCCCCTTTTTTGTGGTACGTTCCCCTTGGCCTCGGTCTTGATCGTCCCCTCATCTAGTTTCGTGATTCTCGTAGTTGCTGTTGCTGTTTTTGCTTGTGTAATTTTTCCGTAGGCACGCGGTTTTATCTCGATTTGAAGTCAATACTCGTGTGTGCTCTGTAGGCAGAGCAAGGTGGATCTAGGGTTTTGTCGGATTTCACCGATTTTGTTGCTTATATCTGTCACTTCATCCTTGTGCTGCAGGCAAACGCCATGTCTTCGCCGAGCAGAATGGGAGGAGGAGTTCAGGGTATGTGGAGTGCTTATTTTTTGGCTTTGTTTATTTTGTTTGATGTTTATCTAGTTTCCTAATTCATCCTGCATATTTGTTTATGCTCTGTTGGTTGTCAGTGTTCGTTTGCATTATTTTGTCATGTGATGTTTTGTAATTTCTGTTTCTCATTTTTTTAATCCAGTAGGTGATTGCAATGCTCATAATGATACACCAATTGGCTCTCGTTGTCCTAGTGGTAAGGATCATGGTGGTGAGGGAGGACATCAAGCAAATTCGCCGATTGAATCTTCTCCCATAAGTGTGGCCCCTCCTTCTGGTATGTGAACGCTTTGTTTATTTTGTGTATGCTGCTTACTTGATGTTGTACAAATTGGCGTTCCCTTGTTGTATCTAGTCCGTCATTTTATTGGGAACAAATGTGAAGTTAGTGTATGTAGCACTGTATTTATTTGTATATGTGAACTCCACTATATGTATGTGTGAACTGCATTGTTGTTTTATTCAATTTTTTATACAATGCATTAATTTTTATTCTAGCTTATGATTGGAGCACTGCATTTATATGTCTAAGTGTACTGCATTTGTTCTTTTTATGCACTTTTTAACGACCATAGTCAAACTTCATTTTGACACAGTGTCTGTTTTCCATCCTGGGGCGCCTAGGTTTGAGGAGGTTACTCAATTGATTGACCATTATTTTGCAGAGGGTGATGTTGGTGTGAGCTTTGACCAGAGATGTCCCATCTTGTTTGAAACACAATCGCAGTTTGTTGATGGTACAGAGGAAGTTACACAGGATTGGATGGTCTTGCATCAGCTTTGTGCATATGAATTGAAGCAAAACAAGAAGAAGTTGAGGTTTGAAAGTGACTCAAAAGAGTTTGCAGAGAAGGAGAAGCAGAGGAGAGCTGCAGATGGTGCCAAGGGTGCCAAATTTGCCAAGGTGAAGCAGCCTGCTTTGCAGAAGAAGAGGCTGAGCACTGTTGCTGAGGAAGGTGGTACTCCTCGGCGGAGTCCACGTGTTGCTGGCATGAACAAGAATCTTGGCAAGAGAATTGCTGAAGCTGGTGGAAAGGATTCTCAGCGCAAGCGACTACATGCCACTGAAGGTCCCAACTCTGACGATGACGACTTTGTGCTTGCTGATTTTGTGAGGGATGTTCATACTGGTAGACGCAAAGACTGTGGTTCATCTAAGAGTCTACCCAAGCGTGCTTGTGATGATGTCTATAAAGATGTTGGTGCTGACTCTGGCGAGGAGGCGGATGTTGTTCCAAAGGTTTGTTGAAGTGGACTGCATTTGTTTCCTTCATTGTTATTCTATCTGTGTTTTCTCTGTCTCTTTTTTATGGCTAATCTTCTAATGTGGGCTGCATTTCCCTCTTCTCAGAGGAAGAAGTCTAGTAAGAGCAATGCAACTGAAGATGATGCCGAGGGAGATGATTCTCGATTTAACAAGACCGTACGTTTGTCGCTTCCCACTGTTTGCAAGGTTGTTGCTTTATTGAAAGAGGCACACTGTAGTCGTGTTCGGGATGCTGGATTCGGTGTTGTCTTTGAACTGACAGTAAAGAAAAATGTGTCACGCATTCTCATGTGCTATCTGATGGGAGTGATTGGCCCTGCCACCATGATAATGGACTTTGGGAATGGCAGGGTTCTTTGAATCAATCGTGATGCAGTTCATCACATTTTTGATTTACCTATGGGACATCACACTGCACCCACGCCTGCTACCAGCGACCATGATGACTCGTTGACTGCCCTCAAGGATGAGCTTGGCTTTGACCGTTCAAATAGTATAGGTGTCAAGGACTTGCTTGAGAAGTTGAAGGTGTTGGTGGAGGAAGATGATCATGTGACTGTTGATCTTGCTGTGACGGTGCTCTTCCTGATACTTTACTAGAATTTGGTGTGCCTCGGGCCTGCAGTACGTTTGGGTAGAGTTGCTGCAATGGTAGAGAACATGGATTATGCGGCAATGGCGCAGATGGACTTTTGCCAGCTTGTTGTTGATGAGTTGCAGGCAACTGTGGTGAGGTGGCAAACAGAAGGCAGCAAGCAGAATTATGCAGAGGGTTGTGCCATTGTCCCCATGATTATGTATCTTGATTGCTTGAAGCTTCGCAAATTTTCAGTTATGCACACGTTGACGCCACGTGCATCATACCTGACGACCAAGGACCTGATGAAGTTATACAATGAGGATGTGCTTGTCAAGGGAAAGATTTACTTGGAAACTTACAAATTTGGGAAGCTGCCGGTTAGTGCATCTGAGTTGTTTAAAAAAAGGTGCAGTCATTATAAATCTAAACTTTTTAGTACTCACATGTGTACTTCTCTTTGCTTCTTGTCTTTTTTGCAGTGGAAGGCGTCATTTATATTGTGTACAACCATCCTGCTGCAGTTATATGTGGCAGCTCTGATGCGGGGCCTAGCACTCATGCTAGGTTTTATGATCTTATATGTAGCCAACTTCCTGCCTGTGATGATGATGTGCCACATACTCATGGTTCCATGGATGTGCTCGTCAGATGTTTGATAATAGAAGCTCTTCTAAACAGACATTTGTTGGCGGCAAAAAACACGAGGAGATTGATGAGCTTATTCTAAAGGTTTTGAAGTTGACTGAAGAATCACCAACCTCTGGTGACAGGTTGAGAAAAGTTGCTGGTTCTTTCCCTGTTGGCCATGGCCCACGAGATGAAGATATTGTTGCAGCTCACAATTTTGATTGCAGTGTGATTGAAAGCCTGAAGATTGCAGTGACGAATATTCAGTCTTCGTATGCTCAGTTGAGACATTCACAGGAGGAAAAATGCGGTCGGTATGAGAAGGATGTTGAGCATATTTTGGATGAAATGAACCGTCAGGACGCTAGCATCTGCGCTGATAATGTATGTTCTAGGTTTTTTGTGCCTTTGAACCTCTTTTGTGTATTATGTGGACTGCTCCTCACTATTTTTTTGTTTTTTGTGATAGGCTGGAGTGGAATCTTCTGGTGTCCATGTATCTAGGGACGATGGAATTGGTCAGGTACAAGTACTTCTGCCATACGTCCCTCTTCTTGAACTTGCATTTTTTGCTTTCCATTTTATTGTATTTTTTGTGTACTTGACGATTGTAAAGTGTGTACTGCTTGTGCATAGTTGAAGTTCTTCTCTTTTTTGGTCGTTACCGTCTTATTTTCGTTTTTGGTTTGTTCTATGCATGTAGACTGGAGTTGCTGCATGTGTGTGCACAAAGATTCCTACGATGGCTCTGGGAAGGATGAGGTCTTGGATGATGCATCGTCCCCTCCAGATGTTGTAGCTGATAAGGTATAGTTGAATTACTTTTTCTGTTAGTGGGTTGTAATCTAATTTTTTTGTTGTTGTTGTTATAAACTTGATGTACGATGTGATGTTCACTCATATGCATTTCATTTACATATGTGAGCTGCAATAGTTTTACATGTGTGAGCTTCAGTCTTTGACAGAAGTGAACTGCAGTTCTTTTCGCATGCGTGGTTCATAGTCTTTTACATACGTAAGGTTCAGTATTTAACATAACTGAACTGCAGCATTTGACAAAGTGAATTGTAGTTCTTTTTTACGTATATGTGGGTTGCAGTTGTAGTTGTTTTGCATACGTGGGCTGCAGTTGTTCTGCGTATGTTGTCAGCATTCTTTGACATAAGTGTACTGTGTTTTGTTGTGTTAATCATCCCCACGCTCATTTTTGTTATTGTGTCTTTTTTAAACTTTCCATGGCCCGGAGAATAAAACGTAGAAGTTCATGATGATCTGAACCAGGGGGGTTGTGCTGTTGATGGTGGTGGCAGTGTTGATGCTTCTGCATCGATTGCCGTCGATGGTGCAGATCGTTGTGTAGCTCAGGAATCCCATGACGATGTTTCCCCTAGTCAGCATGAAGATTCTGATTTTGGCATTGAAAAGCCACTGGAGAATGTCGTTCCTGCTATTAGTGTTGTTGCTTCCCCTATTTGTCTGGCGGCCAATGATGTTCCTGAAGTATCTAAGGATGTTGCGGTTGACCAGACTGTTGTAAATCCAGAGAATGATGATGTTGCTTCAGAAGGGCAGTCTAGTGAGGTTGTGGTGGATTCGTCGCAACCTAACCAAGAAAATGTTTTGGTCAGCTCTAAAGAACAACAACATGAAGACTCTGACACTGAAGGCAAGAGTTTTGTTTCGAATAGTGCAGTTGAAGTTTTTCTCATTCATTTTGTTTAATTACTATGGTAGCTGTATTAGATGTCTAATGATAAGTGAAACTCGATCTTTTCTTGATGATTTTCAAAATAGCTAGCAGAATTTCCTTATCTTAATATTTGAACTTCATTCTTTTGGATAAGTGAACTTAATCTTTTTGTTATAGATGGCGAACTTCCTGTTGTGACAACGTCGAGTATTGATCTAGCTCTTCTGAAAAGATACAATGAGTTGTACGCTGCTATTACAAGGGCTCGGAAGGACAAGAAGAAGAATTATGGATTTTTGTGCATAAGTATTTTCCAATTTCAGTATTTTACCCTTTTTCGTTGTTGCTATTTTTTTAGTATCTTATGTTTCAGTTTTTCATAAAAAATTCAGGGACATGATTGCTTTTAAAACTGAGATGGCTGATATTACCATTGGCGAAGTTGGTCAATCTTTTTGGGATAAAGGGATACTCACTACAGGTCTTGTAGATCTTGGGGTTTCTTTGCTAGTAGATAAGTTTAAGGGACCTCCGACGATGGTTGTCCCGTACCATATTTGTGTAAGAACGCAAAAAAATTGTTTTATTTTTTGATTTTCTTTTCTGATTTCGTGCGATGACCTGTTTGCTTGAGCACTATTTCATTTTTTGTTTTGTTTTGGCAGACAAGTATTTGGAATGGTGGTACTGTAGGCAGGAGTGTTAAAATGATGTTCTCTTCAAAAGCCGAGGAGCGTGTTGATAAAAAGGATACGGTGAGTAACGTTTTTACGTGTCGAAAACTATATTTTGTGTGTTTGTTTTTATAGTGTTCTATTTCTTCTTCTTATAATAATTTTATTTATTTTTCGTGCTTTGAACAGGTCCTGTTTGCAACTTTTGATCCGCTAGAGACGGGGGGTGGCGTTGGTCATTATTGTGAAGTTGCGTTAAATGTGAAGGAAAGGCAGTTCGATTTTCTTGACTCACTCAATAAACCTGGCAGCCCTGATGCGATTAGGGTTTTTAGGAGGATGGTTAAAAATATCAAGCGTGGATGGAAAGAAGGTAGCTCAAGTTCTGATGAGCCGCTAAATCCTCCTACACTTGATGGATTTGTGTTGAAACATGTCATTGTCCCAATGTAGCCAAATGGGTGTGTTCCGTAGAGCCCCTCTCCACCATACTGCTCAAGTTTTTTTTTCATTTTTGTGAAACTAATGTTTTTTGTTCTTTTATTACAAGCATGATTGTGGATTCTATATGTTTCAATTCTTGCAGGCTTGGGATGGTGCTCGAGTTGCTCAGTTTGGGGTGGAGCACATTGGCTACATCAGAAAGGCCATGCTCTATAGTTGGCTCACATCAAGAAAGTGTTGCCTCGATTTAACATCACTTTTAATTTTTGCAGTTAAAGGTTGATTTAGTGAACTTCTTTATCTCCCTTATTTATTTTTTGTCTACTGCTTGCTTCCGCTTCTTAAGGCCTTTTTTACTAGTGTGTTTAGTTAAATGCGTGATTTAGAATGGATGTCTATATTTTTGTTGTTGTGAGCTGCATTTGTTGTAGATAAGTTAGCTGCATTTATTTTGGGGCAAGTGAGCTGCGTTGTTCTTTATAAGCGGGCTACATTGTTGTAGACAAGTGGGATGCATTCTCTTCTTTAGTGAACTACATTTTTTTATATTATTGAGATGTATTACATTTTTTGTTTTGTATTTTGTGCTGAGTGTTTCCATGTTTTTTCTACACGTTTTTAGGTTTTGATGGGGGGCGGCTTCATAAGGGTTGTACGTCACTGTTTGAGTCCCAGGGTTCCGAGGTGGTTATGGAGGATTGTGCTATTGAAATCTCTCCAGATAATTCTGGTTCTTTGGCTGGAGATGGTTTGAACACAAATGTGGCGCCTGGACCTGACGGTGGAAGTTTTTCTCGACCTAGCTCTCCACATGATTGTCGGTGGAAACAACAACTATGGAATCACTGGGATCCCTTCTACGGTTGGCGGGTGCGAGGTTGTGCAAAGAGCGGGTCTAGCAGGAAGCACCTGGATCGTTTACCCAGGTTCGGGCCGCGAAGATGCGTAATACCCTAGTCCTGCTTTGGTGGATGTATTGGAGTGTTCTTGTGTTCTTGTGTTCTTGAGCTAGCTACGGGGTGTAACGTGCCCAAAAGATCCGAATCCCTCTCCTGGACGCCTCCGGCCTCCTTTTATAGGCAAAAGGGGTTGCCATAGTGGCACACAGGAGGTGGAAAGGTCTACAGTCGATAAGCCTATCCTCTGGGACCGTCGGACAAACGCATTTAATGCGTTGCCGACGTGCCCCCCTTGCTTTATCGGGGACAGCGAGGAAGCACGACCCAAGTGTCTCCGCCTCGCCTGGCCTCGACATGCGTCCGAGTTGATGAGGCGTCGTGGCGCCATGTTGGCTAGCTGTTGGGCTGGCGCGGTGGTGGAGCCTTCACGAAGACTTGCATGCCACCATGCAGGTGCTTATTGAGTCGGTGTAGAGGCCGCTCGTCGCCACGCATGTGCCTGCCCAACTAGTTGAGCTAGCAGCTGCTTGGGGATGGCGGTGGAGTCTTGGCAGGCGCGGGCTTGGCTGTGGCCCCGCTGATGCCCTCGGCAAGGGTCTTGCCGGGGGCTCGGCAAGGGTCTTGCCGTGGCATTGCAGTCGTCACCGGCAAGGCGCTTGCCGAGGGTCTTGTGGATTTCCTCGGCTAGGATCCCACCGAGGGTCGCTGTCTTCTGGTCCTCATCTGATCTTGTGTGTTCATGATCTTGACGAAGATCTGCATGCCACCACAGTGGCGCCTCCTGAGCCTTGGTTCCAATGTAGTTGGTTGGTGGTGTTGGAAACCACGGGCTAAAGGGTGGCCTGCTCTGCTGACATCGGGCAAGTTTCCCCGGCAAGGCTCTTGCCGGGGCCGCGGAGGCTGCCCTGGCAAGGGTCTTGCCGGGGGAGTCCACCCCGCCCTCTTGCTCTTTTGTGTTTCTGGTCTTGGGGTTCCCTTGGTTGTCTTGTGCTTCAGCTTCTCTCCGGCTTCCCTTCTCTGCCTTGCTAAGTGTGGCCGCAGCGCGTGGCTCTGACTGCCCGTGCACAAGTAAAGGGGGTCAAAAGGAGAGCTCCTACTTTTGTACACCGACAGTAGCCCCCGGGTCTGGGCCACACATAAGTGCGAGGGCCAGGCCCAGAATGGTGCGCGGGCAGGTGGGGCGGATTTTTACCGTAGTAACTGTTTCGTCCGCTACGCTTCCCCACAACCCGCGTTGAACGCGCGACGTGGAGGATTGTGTGTGATGTGGGGGTCATGCCTGGGGCGGTCTCCACACGCATGCGTCATGTCGCAGTAAATGGGAAAGGAGGCGGCTCGCGCTTTCCCCATAAAAAGAGGGAGACGCAGAGGCGAGGCTCACCTACTGGGTGGACTCGGGTCGCGGTTTTCAAGGCGCCCGTGCCTCACGATCACGGGGTGGGGACGCCTCACCCGTCCCTTCGATTCTGCTCGCTCGCCACGTGTCCCTCATGCAGGTGGCAGGCGGTGGAGGCGGGAAACCAGGCCATCGCCGATTGGGGCAGCGGGTCGGTCCTGATTCCATGCGCTCCCGATGACCGGATTGGTCGAGTGGGGCAGCCGAGCCTGGACCCCGCCCCTTTATAAGAAGGGGGAGGGGGATGGCACCCCCACATTCTTTCATCGTCCATCTCCTTCTACCTCTGCTCCTTTCTTCCATCTGCCATGGCGAGAGGGGGCGCCGACCCTTCAATGGTGGCAGTGAGGGTCGCTACTCGACAACGCCTCCCCCTTCCCAAGAGCTCGTGGCGGCGGAGCCAGCCACGAGAGGAAGGGGGAGGGGGCGAGGCCGAGGTCACCGTGGCGCTCGGGGAAGAGGTGGACGGGGCGGCACACCGGCCCCGCCTCCACCGGCGATGTCTCCCCCGATGGAGGGCCACGTCGGGGACCAGCCCCGTGAATTCTTCATCCGGCTGCGCCGGCTACCGCATAGTCGTCTTCGCCTCCCCACCCCATTTGCTCGGGAGATGGAGCTTGACCCTCCCTAGACCCTCAGGTTGCACATGAGGGGCTGCGGGAATGGCGGCACCCGGGTCGATGTCGACTTCCCCACTCCTCAGGTCATGTACCTCTGTTGCAGATGGAAGACGTTCGCTCGCATCTACAGCCTGACGGCGGGGCTCATCCTCTACCTCAAGTTAATGGAGGACAGCCTGCTCTCCGTCAAGGTCTTCGGAGATCTTGGAACTCGCCTGAAGTGTTGCGTGGAGAGCTCCTCCGACGATGAAGATTCCTCCTCGAGCGGGAGTGACAAGGAGGATAGCGACAGCGACGACGAGGGCATCCAGCGGTGGGATGCCGACCTCGACCCCGACTGACCGCGTCGCCCTTCCCTCGGCCTCGCGCCCTGCCGAGGGCCTTCCTCGTCAAGCTCTCCATCGGCGTGTTCCCCATCGCCTCCTTGGGCGGCTGGCGTAGGAGGGCCGGAGAAGGCGAAGAAGGCGTGTGGTGTCCGTCAAGTCAGAGTACGCGGGCACCGACCGTTCGTCGCGTATTGCCGGCCTGCTGCCTCGTCTTCCAGCTCCCCTCTCGGCACCGAGATGTTCCCTTGGTGCCTTCTGCCCCTCGTACCTCGCCTAGGCGCTGTTTTTTCCCTCCTACTGCCTTGTTCCACCTTCTGAGGAGAGGGACAAGAAAGGGATTACGGGCACCTTATCTCTTTTTAGTTTGTAAGCCTGCGGGCACTTGTTAATTTTAAGACTTGTAATCCCCTTGCTCATGTTTTTAATCCCGTATGAACTGTACCTGTATGGGACTTTTTTAATGAAAAAGGGTGCTTGCCGGGTTCTTTGTGCGTGAGCCAGGCCCATGCCAAGGAAAGAATCCTTGTTATTTTTAAGATAAACATTGTCGCCGGGCAACAAGCCTTGCCATCCCCTCACTTCAGTCGGCCACTCTCACACTCTTGGCAGAGGCAGGGGTGAAGTATAGTTAGGCCGTTTGTTCATTTCCTTGCCACCGCGACTACGACCAAGTTCGACCCAAGGGATAGCTCTTGGGTACAGGAAAAGGGGAGCACGGTGGTTTAAGAATACAAATGAGGTTTCACATGTCCCAGTTCCATACGGAAATGCACAATAGGGAATGAAGGACTTATCTGAATCCGCAGCCCCCGGCAACTTTGGCTTGTCGTGGTTAGATCCTTGTGTCTTCAGCCCCCGACAGTCTTGGCTTGCCGGGGCCGGAGCACCGGTTCGTTCTCTTTCTCCCAAGCGGCTCAGCAGAAGTGTCCATGTGCCATGCGATCCAAAGAGGACAGAAAGACGCATACTCGACCTCTAGGCTAGGGGTTAGTCGTCGCTAAGCACTATTAACCCTAACCGAGGGAGAGACTTAACCTAGCATGCATGCTAAAACTTAGGGCGCCAGTGCTTCATTTATTTATGCTCTGGGTCTGCGCCTGGCTTTGTACAGAGGTTTACATGCCTTGTCGGCAAGGCTTGTACAAAAGGTGGTTTGCCGGGGGGCCCGTCAACCGCGCCTTATGGGTAAAACTTGCGAAGATGTTCAATGTTCCAGGAGTTGCTCACTGGAATAGCATATTTAGTCTCCAGGCGGACTGCGCCGGGCCTGGTGACTCGTATTACCCGATAAGGGCCTTCCTACTTTGGCGTCAACTTGTCGGAATTCTTGGCTGATTGAACGCGCCAAAGAATAAGATCGCCTTCCTCAAAGCTTCGGGCATGAACCTTGCGGCTATGGTAGCGGCGCAAGGCTTGCTGGTAGCGTGCTGCTCTCACAGCCGCCCGAAGACGATCTTCCTCAAGGAGCGTTGCGTCATCTTGCCGCAATCACTCTTGCTCAAGCTCGTCGTAAGCGAGCACTCGAGGTGACCCGTATATGAGTTCCGTGGGGAGAATTACTTCTGCCCCGTATACTAGGGCAAAGGGTGTCTGGCCGGTGGCTCGATTTGGCATCGTCCTGATCGACCAAAGAACCGCTGGCAACTCATCAATCTAGCGCCTTCCGCTCTTGTGCAGCCTGTCAAAAGTCTTTGTCCTCAGGCCTCGCAACACTTCAGCATTTGCCCTCTCCGCCTGGCCGTTGCTCCGTGGGTGTGCCACGGAAGCGAAACAAACCCTGCTGCCGAGGTCTTGGATGTATTGCATGAAGGTGTGGCTTGTGAACTGCGTGCCGTTGTCGGTGATGACTCTGTTTGGCACACCAAAACGGCACACTAGCCCCTTCAAGAACTTGACGGCTGACTGTGATGTCACCTTCCTCACTGCTTCCACCTCCGGCCACTTTGTGAACTTGTCGATTGCAACGTACAAGTACTCAAAGCCCCCGACAGCGCGGGGGAAAGGGCCCAGGATGTCGAGCCCCCAGACCGAGAATGGCTAGGAAAGAGGAATTGTTTGAAGGGCTTGTGCTGGTTGATGAAGCTTCTTCGAATGGAACTGACACGCTTCACACTTGGTTACTAGTGTCGTCGCATCCTGGAGGGTAGTGGGCCAGAAGAAACCCTGCCGGAATGCCTTGCTGGCAAGGGCCCTCGACCCTATGTGGGAGCCACATATTCCTCCGTGTATCTCTGCCAACAGCTCCAGTCCTTCCTCCCGGGGAATGCACGTCAATATCACATTGTTCGGTCTCTTCCTGTACAGGACGTCATCGACGAACTGATACATAGCAGACCGACGGGCTACTTTATCCGCTTCTTCCTGCTCCTTAGGAAGCTCCCCTGTTTGGAGGAATCGGACAGTATGTTGTGCCCATGACAGAGCCTGGGGCTCGACGGCAAGGACCAAAGGCATTTCGTCTGCCATGGGAGCGGCCGTCTCTACGGCCAGGGCTTGATGGCCTGCCGGAGTCAGTCGCTCCTCGGCAGGCTGAGAATCCACGGCAACACCCTTGCCGGCGGCCCTCGGGGGCTCAGCAGTAAAGTACTTGCCGGGGCCTGATTTCCTCCGTTTGTTCTGCTCCATTGATGGTTCGATGGATGGTTGAGTTAACCGAAGCAAAAAAGTACCTGGTTCCACAGGTAGCTTGAATGCAGCATGCTTTGACAGGTAATCGATGATGTCGTTCTCTGCTCGGGGAACATGCTCCGCTTGTATACCGTCAAACCGCTCCTCCAGCTTCCTCACCTCATCTACGTATGCCTCCATCAACGGGCTCTGATAATCTTTATTGACTTGTCTGACGACAAGCTGTGAATCACCGCTAACGATGAGCTTCTTAACCCCGAGGTCTGCCACGATCCTGAGACCAGCAAGCAACCCCTCATACTCAGCAGTGTTGTTGGTGGACATCTCCCTAGGAAAGTGCATCTGGATTACATACTTGAGGTGCTCTCCGGTGGGTGCGACGAGCAGCACACCAGCACCGGCGCTTTGCAGCGAGAAAGCCCCGTCAAAGTACATGACCCAGTTGTGACTTGCTTCCTTGCTGGGGAGAGTGGTCTCCTGGATTTCCTTGTCGGGCGTTGAGGTCCATTCTGCAATGAACTCCACCAAGACTCTGCTCTGGATCATCAAAGTACTTTCAAACTTCAAACCAAAGCTCGACAGCTCCAAGGCCCACTCCGCAATCCTCCCGGTTGCGTCTGGGTTATGCAATATCCGTTGCAATGAGAGGCGGGTGACGACAGCGATCTCATGGGCTTGGAATTAATGACACAGCTTCCTCGAGGCCATAAGGAGGCCGAAGAGCAATTTCTGCACATCGGAGTACCTTGACCTAGCCCCCTGCAAGAGGGAGCTGACAAAGTAAACCGGGTGCTGCATCATCTTCTTCTTCTGCACCACTTCATTTGGCTGCGCGGGCCCTGTCCCGATGGCGTCAGACTCTGCCGGGGGCCTTGCCTTGCCGGCGCCAGGCCCTGCCGGGGGAATCTCTGGCTCGCCATCCACCGGTCCTCCCGTTGCCACTGCCTCTTCATCGACCTCCCTCTGCATCACTAGCGCGACACTGACCACTTGATTCGTCGTCGCCAGATACAGCAGCAACGGCTCTTGTGGTTTAGGCGCAACCAGTATTGGTGTAGAGGAAAGGTATTTCTTCAGATCCTGCAACGCTACCACGGCCTCTGGGTTCCACTCCATCGGGCCCGCCTTCTTCAAGATTTTGAAAAAGGGAAGGGCACGCTTAGCAGACTTGGAGATGAATCTGCTCATGGCGGCAACGCAGCCAGTGAGCCGACACACATCCTTGATCCACTTGGGTGCCTCAATCTGCTCAATAGCCTTGATCTTGTCCGAGTTTGCCTCGATCCCACACTGCGGCATAAAGAACCCGAGAAGTTTGCCGGACGGAATGCCGAAGACACACTTCTCAGGGTTCAACTTGAGGTTGATCTTGCGTAGGTTGGCAAACGTCTCTTCTAAGTCTTATACAAGGGTTGCCTTGTCCTTGGTTTTAACCACTATGTCATCCATATAAGCTTCCATATTTCTATGTAGCTGGGGCTCAAAACCAATTTGGACCGCCCTTGCGAATGTCGAGCCAGAACTCTTCAACACGAAAGGCATCCATAAAAAGCAACACGTACCACATGGGGTGATGAATGCTGTATTCTCTTCATCTTCCTTTGTCATGAAGATCTTGTGGTAGCCCGAGTAGGTGACGAGGAATGATAGCATATCGCACCCGGCCGTGGAGTCAACAATCTGGTCAATGCGCGACAACGGGAAGGGGTCCTTAGGACAAGCCTTATTGATATCTATGTAATCAATACACAGCCTCCACTTCCCGTTCGCCTTGCGCACCACCACCGGATTGGCCAACCACATCGGATGGAGCACTCCTCTCACCAAGCTCGCCGCTTCCAACTTCCTGATCTCCTCTGTGATGAACTCCTGCTGTTCCAAAGCTTGCTTCCTGGCCTTCTGCTTGACGGGTCGCGCATGGGGACAGACAACAAGATGGTGCTCAATCACTTCCCTGAGAACGCCGGGGATGTCGGATGCTTGCCATGCAAACACATCGACATTCTCCCGCAGGAAAGTGACGAGCGCGCTTTCCTATTTGCTGTCGAGGGTGGAGCTTATGGTGAAAGCCCCTCCCGTGCCATCCACCTTAACGGACACCCTCTTGGTCTCTGGTGGTGCAGCTCTGGATTTCTTGCTCTTGCCGGTGGAGCTCTCTGGCACGTCCTCGATGATAGCAAAACACTCTGAAGAGGTGCGCTTGCCGGAGTGGGTGCGAGAGGTCTTGCCGGTGTTCTTCTTCCCTCCTAGGGTTTCAGCGGCAGGAGCAAGTGCCTTGGCGGCAGCTGCTGCAACTGCTTCTCGGTAGAGTTGGTCAGCGCAGATCAGCGCGTCCTTCTTGTCAGAGGGGACGGTTAGGGCCTGTTTGGTTCCAATAAGTCACCTGACTTATAAGTCAGGTGACTTAAAACCAGTGACTTATAAGTCACGCATGTTTGGTTGCCACCTGACTTATAAGTCACCTGAGCACATCTTCCCACCTTGTTTTTTATGTAAAGGTGGTGGGACCCATGCAAAAGGAGGTGACTTATAAGTTTTAAGTTGAGGTGGAGCAACTTATGACTTATAAGTTGGGGTGACTTATAAGTTGGGTCCATTTGGCAAAATAAGTCACTTTTTCCACTTTTCGACTTATAAGTTGGTGACTTATTTGGAACCAAATAGGGCCTTATGAGGGTCATCGGCCCAGGCATCTTCAGTGTGTTGTAGGCGTAGTGCGATGCCGCCATGAACTTGGCTAGTGCCGGGCGGCCGAGGATCCCATTGTAGGGCAAGGGGATCTCGACTACATCAAAGACAATCCTCTTCGTCATGTAGTTCAACTCGCCTCCAAACATCACAGACAATGTGTGGCTCCTTCCCGGGTTGACCCCTTGAAAGGTGTCTGTTTCCTCGAGGTCTCCATCAGGAATTTGCAGCCTTTTGATCACAACGGGTGAGAACAAGTTCAGACCGGCCCCGCCGTCAACCAGCATCTTGTTCACCTTGAGGTTGCGTATCGTTGGCGAGACCAACACTGGCAAACACCCGACTGCAGTTGTGCGGTCAGGGTGGTCCTCGGCGTCAAGGATGAGGGGCGTGCTGGACCACTTCAGTGGCTTTTGAGCGTCGAACGAGGGCTCCGCTGCTGTGATCTCACGTGCCCACTGTTTAAGCTGGCGGTGAGAAGTATGCAGTGAGGCACCACCATCAACGCACATGGCCTCCGTAGCCTTCTGAAAATCATGCTCGCCGGACACGTCGTCCTCGTCATGATCATCGTCTTCCTGCTTCTTGTCGCGGCCCCGAGCGGGCCTCACTTGCGGGTTATCCTTGCCGCGGCGACCTCCTTGGCCACCACGCTTCTTGCCGGATCCTTCAGCACCATCTTGGCCCTTCTCCTTGTCCCGCCTCTCATACTCGTCTTTTTTATTTTCAGCAAGCAGCTCGACTTGTCGGCAGTTCTGGAGGTCGTGGCCTTTGGTGCAGTGGATCTTGCAGTACTGCTTGTCGAAACCTCCTAGCTTGTCGGCAGCCGCCAAGGCCCGGCAAGCGGCGCACCCGGCAATCTCCTTGCCGGGGTCGTCTGCCTTGGCCTTCTTGGCGGCGCCGGTGTCGTCGGATCCCTCGATGGCAAGCACGGTCTTACCCTTGTGCTTCCTGTTGCGACGTCGACCCTTCTTCGTCGGGGCAGCGGTGTCTTCGTCGGTAGAGTCGGTTTTCGCGCGGGTGTCTTCGCCGGGGTACTTCCTCCCCTCTTCAGCCCGAGCGCACCTATCGGCCAGAACATAAAGCTCGGCCACATCTTTAACCTTGTTCATCGCCATCTCTTCACGCATCTTGCGGTTGTGCACATTCTGATGGAACGCGCTGATCATGGCGGCGGGATGAACATCTGGGATGTTGTATTGCACCTGGCTAAACCTCTGTATGTACTTGCGCAGGTTTTCACCTTCCTTCTGTGGAATGATATGCAAATCACTCGCCTGGCCATGAGCTTGGTGGCCTCTAGTGAAGGCACCAACGAACTCATGACACAGGTCCGACCAGGAAGAAATGGAATCCACTGGCAATTGCATCAACCAAGATATGGCATTGGGTTTCAGGGCCAACGGGAAGTAATTGGCAAGCACCTTATCGTCGCAAGCCCCAGCGGCTTGCATCGCGATGGTGTAGATGTTGAGGAACTCCGACGGGTGGGTCTTGCCGTTGTACTTCTCGCCGATGTCGGGCTTGAACGTGCGGTGGGACGACCACTGGAACTGCCGCAGCTCGCGGGTAAAGGCTGGGCAACCCACCTTGTAAGGTAGGCCGCCGGAGCCTCCCGACGCTGGGTGATCCATAGCGGGCCCCGCCCACCTATCTGACTGGTGGCGTGTATCACGCCAGCGCTCGATGGTGGTTCGAGCGTCTTCATGGGCTTGCTCCCGAAGAACTTGGCGCTGGTCGCGGTGGGTCCGTGGGTCGGACGACGCTATGGAAATGTTATCACAAGCGTCATCACGACGGACCAACACCTACGGTGGCTGGCGTGGAGGAGGAGAGTGCACCATGACCGCGGCGCCTCCGGCCCCTCCACCGCTGGCGTGCGGAGGTTCGATGGATCATCGGCCGTATCTCGTCTTTGTTGGCGACGCCGATGAGGCTCCGGATAGTGGCTCTCCACTCGTCAAGCTTTTCTGCAGTAGGAGGGAAGTCGAGGAGCAGCTGCGCGCGCGCCAAAGCTTCTGCTGGCGTGGGTGGCGGCGAAAGCTGCATGGACCGTGGCGCGCTTCGACTTCTAACCACGTTAGAAGGACCTCTATCACAGCCCAGTGGTTGCGGGCCATTTTCGCCAGCACTTCGGCGGGCATGCTGGCCTCCTTCGTCCCGCAGATGATGTACAAGACTCTTCCCACGGCGGCGGCCAGGGTCTCCAGCGTGGTGGCGCTGCTCGTCGCGCACACCCTGGGAAGAGCATGCTGTGGGCGCCGGCGTAGGCATTTTGGAGGTCGCCGCGCCACCCCCGGAGGGCCCCGTGCCGCCCGCGGGGGCCCCAGCTCCGTCTCTAGATTTGGCGGCGTGCGGCCCGTCGTCCTGTGCACGGACGCCGCCGCTCTCTAGACTCTGACCGCCAGAGCGATGTTGGTGCTCACGGGCCGCGCCTCGGGTCCTGTCCGCGACTGGCCTGCTGTTCGCCCGGACCGTTACGGGCCGTCCGGCCCCCGACGAACCGATCACCGTGACCGCCTTCTTCTTGGGAGCCATGGCGATGAAGAACTGCTAGGCTAACCGCTAGACCAGATTTTCACAACCACGTCCCCTACCTGGCGCGCCAAAGATGTCGGTGGAAACGACACCTATGGAATCACTGGGATCCCTTCTACGGTTGGCGGGCGCGAGGTTATGCAAAGAGCGGGTTTGACAGGAAGCACACGGATCATTTTCCCAGGTTCGGGCCGCGAAGATGCGTAATACGCTAGTCCTGCTTTGGTGGATGTATTGGAGTGTTCTTGTGTTCTTGAGCTAGCTACGGGGTGTAACTTGCCCAAAAGATCCGAATCCCTCTCCTGGACGCCTTGGGCCTCCTTTTATAGGCAAAAGGGGTTGCCACAATGGCACACAGGAGGTGGAAAGGTCTACAGTCGATAAGCCTATCCTCTGGGACCGTCGGACAAACGCATTTAATGTGTTGTCGACGTGCCCCCCTTGCTTTATCGGGGACAACAAGGAAGCACGTCCCAGCTGTCGCCGCCTCGCCTGGCCTCGACGCGTCCGAGCTGATGAGGCGTCGTGGCGCCACGTTGGCTGGCTGCTGGGCTGGCACGGTGGTGGAGCCTTCACGAACACTTGCATGCCACCACACAGGTGCTTGTTGAGTTGGTGTAGAGGACGCTCGTCGCCACGCATGTGCCTGCCCAGCTGGTTGAGCTAGCAGCTGCCTGGGGACGGCGGTGGAGTCTTGGCAGGCGCAGGCCTGGCTGTGGCCCCGCTGATGCCCTCGGCAAGGGTCTTGCCAGGGGCCCGGCAAGGGTCTTGCCGTGGCGTCTTGTGGATTTCATTGGCTAGGATCCCGTCGAGGGTCGCTGTCTTCTGGTCCTCATCTGATCTTGTGTGTTCATGATCTTGACGAAGATCTGCATGCCACCACAAAGGCGCCTCCCAAGCCTTGGTTCCAATGTAGTTGGTTGGTGGTGTTGGAAACCACGGGCTCAAGGGTGGCCTGCTCTGCTGGCATCGGCCAAGTTGCCCCGGCAAGGCTCTTACCGGGGCCGCGGAGGCTACCCCGACAAGGCTCTTGCCGGGGGAGTCCACCCCACCCTCTTGATCTTTTGTGTTTCTGGTCTTGGGGTTGCCTTGGTTGTCTTGTGCTTCGGCTTCTCTCCAGCTTCCCTCCTCTGCCCTGCTAAGTGTGGCCACGGCGCGCGGCTCTGACTGCCCGTGCACAAGTAAAGGGGTCAAAAGGAGAGCCCCTACTTTTGTACACCGACAATGATGTATTTGATGTTGATGATGATGATTTTGTTACACCATGCCCACGCGTCACTATGAGGAGTGCAGCAATTAGTCGTCCTCCTGTGGATGAGCCTAAAATATTTTTGAACAAGAGGGCGGGTGAGAGGGCTTTTAAGTTGAGATGCTCTATAGAGAAATTGAAGCCTCCGAGGTTCAAATATATTGATGAGGCGAGGAAAATAAAGGATCTCGTTCTCAGCAAAGATTTTGTAACTAAATATCACGAGTAAGTTTAATGTGTGTGCCCTTCATCCTTTTTGTGTGTTTTGTTTTTAATTTTAGTTTTATTGATCCCATCTGTGTATGTTTACTGCAGGAACGCGTTCTTTATGGTGAATAGTCCTTTTGGTGATGTTGACAATTACAATGTTGACTATATCTAGAATACATTTGGCAAAGGAGCTTTAATGGACTCGTATCTCATGGATTTTTTCATCAAGTACTGGAAGCAAGATTCTTAATTGGGTTTAGTTTATCGTTCTGGTGAACGTGTGCTACTTTCACCTTTATTTATCACAGTAAACGTGTGCTGTCATTTTTTCTCTTGTACTGGTTTTTTCATGTCGATGCGTGCATGCATGTTTTATTCTTTTTTTCATGTCCTATTTTTGTTCTTTTTCTGTGCAGTATGTTCTTCAAATGGAAACCTTTGTGAAGAAAGATGATGAAGGAAACCTCGTGTTGCCAGTTGAGCATAGCCCATTCGTTTTAGAAGATGCAGTTAAGCAGTTCAAGGTTTTTGTGAGCGGCGACGAAAACCTGTTGGACGCAAAACTGGTAAGTCCATTATTTTCCGTCATTTATTTTCTGTTTTGTTGCATTTCTTTTTATAGTTATTTTTGGAACAATGGTCCTAGTGCTACGTGTCGAACGAACTTTTCATTTTCATTTTTGGTTTTTTATGTGAACAAATTATGATGCTGTGCTCCAAGGATGGTCATTATTCCTTACACACGATGAACCAGCATCGCCAGATGATTGATATCCATGACACTAGGAAGTATACTGGCCATCCTGATGTCACGACAAAGTGGCGCAGGACTGACTACCACTCAGATTGCACTGAAGTGGTGTGTCATTTTTTCTAGCCAAGTGCAAAGCTTTTTTGTGTTTCTCCTACTGCATTTTTTATATAAACTGCACATGCAATGTTAGCACACATAGCACCACACTTGTTTATATAGTGCACTGCAACATATGCGTGACAGAACTGCATTTTCTCACACAACCCCAATCTATGTAAAATATCTGTGCAAAAAAGTTATAAAAGGAAATGAGCTCACATGCATTTAAAAGAGGGACTGTCTAGACGTTGAGAAGAACTTTGTATCTTTCGGTTCGTCTGAATAGTTATTTTATCTGTGACGTGTGTTATTTTACTGTGTGCTTCCTTTTTTTGCCAGATGAGGAGGATGACTCAGCTGCTGAAGGCGATTTATGGTGAAAAATTGTATAAATCTAAGAACCCCCCCCCCCTGACTGGGTTAAATTGGCAAAGAAGCCCTCTTACCCGGTCATGCCAGCGCAGGGAACAAACGAGTGAGGAATCTATGTTCTAAGGTTGACGCAGTTGTATGACGGCCAATGTCTAGTCGAGAAGATTGTCAAATCCGACATAATACCTTCTCTGTTTCTTCTTTTCTTGTTACCTCCTTTATTTTTTGATTTTTTTCACTTTTTTTGTTCTTCTGACAACCTTTTTTTAATCACTGGTCTGCATTTTTTAAAATTTTCTTTTCAGCCTGCTGTTGAAGATTGGAAGGCGGAGTACATGTTCAAGCTGCTGTTCAATCCTTCGAACATTTTCTATTATGAAGACATGTCGCCTGAGCTACGAGATCTGATTGCAAACCTCGGGCTTACTTCCCTGTCGCAGTCGCAGACGCAGTTACAGTCATTTGGCATTTGTTTTTCCTAGGTAAAAGCCTGTGTATGGACAAGGACTAGGGTTCATGTTGTGTATTGTGTGCTGTCTAAGGTAGATAATGTATGAAAATACTTTTTTTTCTGTTGTTGTGTTTTGTCTGCCTTTTGCAGCAGCGTGTATGGACGAATTTGTGTGTGTATTTTATATAAACAACTCATACAATATATATATGTATATATTATTTATTTGTTGACGACTACGTTCTGTGCGAACTGGCATTTTCCACGCTTATATGTATCGTATGTGTCCTAGAAACTGCATTGCATCTGATGCCGAACTTCTCCATCCAACAAAAAGCACTGCATTTGTCTACAGGTTTGTGCTGCACGTGTATTTTTTTGCTGCACTTGTCGCAGCCCCTGTATTCATGTGTGTATCTTGAAACTGCATTGCTTTATGATACTGCACTGCTTCGTCTAACCAAATGCACTTCATTGTCTAAAGTTGCGTCCTGCAGTTTTTTTATTGTTTGTACGGTAGGGTGGGGGTTGCCCCCTCCCATTTTTTAGTTGTCTATAGGTTTGTATTGCACCTGTGTTCCCTGTACTTAGCGCACTGTGTGCGTTAGCATGAGGCCGAGCAGGGGTGGGAGGGGGGTCGTGACCCTCCCTCCCCACCCCCATGCGAGGCCGAGCCTGGAACAAGTCGGAGCAGGCGGCAACACAGCGTGCCGCGGCGCCGCATGCGTAGGCGAGTCCGTCACACCCCGTCGCCTCCCTGTCTAGCTTAGGGGTGTGGCTCTGGGGTTGCATGCATTCTAGGGTTGGAAAAACAGAATGTCCGCAGTGCGCCTGTCAACCAAGCGCACTACATGCTTTAGCGCGAGGCCAGCGGGGGGTGGGAGTGACCCCCACCCCACGCCCTATGAGGCCGAGCCTCGAACGAGCCGGAGCAGGCGGCGACGCAGCGTGCCGCGGCGCCGCATGCGTAGGCGAGTCCGTCACACCCCGTCACCTCCCTATCTATCTTAGGGGTGTGGCTCTGGGGTTGCGTGCGTCCTAGGGTTGGAAAACAGAATGTTCACACTGCGCATGTCAACCAAGCGCACTGCGTGCGTTAGCGCGAGGCCAAGCAGGGGGTGGGAGGGGGAGCCCCCCTCCCCACCCCGTGCGAGGCCGAGCCTGGAACGAGCCGGAGCAGGCGGCGACGCGGTGTGTCGTGGCGCCGCATGCGTAGGCGAGTCCGTCACACCCCGTCGCCTCCCTGTCTATCTTAGGGGTGTAGCTTTGGGGTTGCGTGCATCCTAGGGTTGGAAAAACAGAATGTCCGCACTGCGCCTGTCAACCAAGCGCACTGTGTGCGTTAGCGCGAGGCCGAGCACGGGGGTGGGAGGCGGGTCGTGACCCCCCTCCCCACCCCCTGCGAGGCCAGCCTGGAACGAGCCGGAGCAGGAGGCAACACGGCGTCCCACGGTGCCGCATGCGTAGGTGAGTCCATCACACACCGTTACCTCCCTGCCTATCTTAGGGGTGTGACTCTAGGGTTGTGTGTGTCCTAGGGTTGGAAAACAGAATATCCGCACAACGCCTGTCAACCAAGCGCACTGCGTGCGTTAGCGCGAGGCCGAGCAGGTGGGGTGGGAGGGGGGATCGTGACCCTCCCCCCCACCCCCCTGTTAGCCGAGCCTGGAACGAGCCGGAGCAGGCAGCGACATGGCGTGCCGCGGCGCCGCATGCGTAGGCGAGTCCGTCACACCTCATCGTTTCCCTGTCTTTCTTAGGGGTGTGGCTATGGGGTTGCGTGCATCCTAGGGTTGGAAAACAGAATGTCTGCACTGCGCTTGTCAACGAAGCGCACTGCATGCGTTAGCCCAAGGCCGAGCAGGGGGTGGGAGGGGGTTCATGACCCCCCCCCCCCCCCCCCCCCCCCCCCCCCCCCCCCCCCCCCCCCCCGCGAGGCCGACCCTGGAACGAGCCGAAGCAGGTGGCGACGCGGCATGCCGCGGTGCCGCATGCGTAGGCGAGTCCGTCATACCCCGTCGCCTCCCTGTCACACCTCATGTGCCTGTCAACCAAGCCAGGGTGTGACGTGTGATTGTGCCGTTGTAGCCAAGTGAAAAGATTCACCAAGTGGAGGAGGCGGTTTGACTCGGGCTAGCCGTGGTAGTGTTCTTGATTGGCTGGAAAAAACAATCGTCTAAGCGAAGTGCAATGCTTTATTGATAGCACATCTTCCATCCCATACCGAACTGCACAACGGACTACATTTTCTAAGGTGGGGGGGGGTACTGGAGTTACTTGGTAGTTGTGCGTCGTTGGGCTTGTTTGTTTTGGGCTGTGAGAATTTGTTGGGTCTGTTGGGGTGTAAGACGCATTGGGCCCCAGTCGGCCTGTGAGCATGGCTGGTTCCCCGTGCCCTAATGTTTAGTCCCACCTCGCCCGCGGAGAGCGCCCTTGACCTGTTTATAAGCGCCGGCGAGGCATCTCTATCGAACTCCTCTGGTTACTTGTTTGGGCGCTTATGCACGGCGCTTGCTGCCCTTAATTCTTTGACATGTGGCCCATGTTTGCCCGGCCCCATGCAACGTGGCTCAAAACGACTCGCCTACTGTGGGCGCACACCTATTACGAGACTGGCTGGGGCCCGGTTGCACCTGGGTGGTCAATTTTTTTCCTTATCTGAAGCATTTTTTCTTTTGGAGTATATATATTCCGTGGTAGTACAAATGATGTCATTTGTACTGCTTACACCAACGTTGAGGACTGCACTGCGCGTACCAAGTTTGTGTGTTGTGCACTGCACAAAAGTTGCTGCAGCCCCTCTCGTTCTACATTTAAGCATGTACTGCACTTCATGTATACACTTTGTGAACCGCCTTATATTTCTTCGGTGAACTGTATTCACGTTTGTTTAGAATGGTTTGCGGATTATATATTTTTAGAAATATTAATATTAATGGCCTTTTTCTATAATTACTATTGTGGACTGCATGTGGACACGTGTGTATTGCTTATTTTTACCATTGTGAACTGCATTAATCTTTCTTTTTTAGGTATGAGTTGTAGTCAGATAACTTATTTTTTTTGTTTAACATTGTTTTTGAATATGTTTTGTATGTGTGTAGTATTTTTTGGTACCACACATTAAATTTTTCAAAGTTGTCTGGACACTTGTTCTAATACAAACTAAGTTCAGCAAAAGAAAATGATCACACGCAAACTGACGATACATAAGCAAACAACAGAAAGAAATTTTGATGATAATTCTAAAACGACATTGTTTTTACAAAAGAAACGTTCGATATGAAGCAATGAACATAATCAAAAAGCTTGCAGACATGGAACAAAGAACAACACAACCACTAAAGTAAAATGAAACTAAACATAGCCCTGATTATTTCTAGTTGCTCTGTTGGATTACAACCTTGTTCTTCTTCTTCTTTGCTTCTTTGTCTCTTTTTACCCTGTCCAGTCCCATTATGACATCGTAGATGATTCTCCATGACTCATATGTTGTGAATGCATCTATTGCTGCATACTTGATAAACTTGCCTGGCAGCGGGCAAAATCCCCATAGAGTATGGTCCTCCTTGTGGTTAATTTTTTTTCTTCATGTCATGGTAGTGAATGTCTATCATCCTGCCGGCAACATCAGCCAAAGAGTCAAATTCCTTTTTATTGTATGGGTCTCTCCATTCCACCTGAATATCAATGTAGTTGTCGGAGTTGATCTCCAATCCAGATAGCTTCAGCTTGCTTTTGTCTCCTTCAATGGCGAATCCGACGAAGGTGCACTCACCATTCATGAGGAATTTGTCTAGTTCCATTGGCCTGCAAGATGTTTACTGAATATAGTTTATTTCTTAGAACTACCAATGTTTTTTTGTTTTTTCTAAAACCGAAGTGCAATATGAATACCTGAATCTGTTGCAGTGAGTAGCTGCTAATACTTTGTACATCATAACTAGTAAATCTGATAATAGATTGCATAAACAATGCATGTTTTGTGCATGTTTGTATTCTTGAATTGAATTTCATACATGTTTCATATAGTAATGCTGCAGTTTTCTATTGTTCGGACAAACAATTTGTATTTGGTAAAACAAAATAAAACTTCGTGTATCGCTAGATCATATAATTCAAGAATTGAACTCATGAGTTACATGAAGCCAGATGAAAACTGTCAATGAATTCCTATGCCATGCTTTTTAAAAATGAGAACCAAAGTTTAAATAATGGCAATTGCAATGAAGAAAATTAAAAATCAATATTGACAAGCAATAGTACAGATTGATAGTTATTTTGATCTGTCTTTAGCTGTAGAGATGTGGTAGACAAGGCATTCTTTTTCTACGCATAGCTGGAGCACCGCTGCCCACTGTGGCTTTGACGTAGTGCGTGTACTCGACATCGGCGCCGACTAGTTTGACGGACATTCCGCTGAGCTTCCTCCTGAGCGTGGACAACATCTTGTCCATGTCTTGACCCTTGCTTGTGCAAACGACGTGGAGCTTGTGGTTGCCGTGGAGGTCGACGTCGTGGAGCTCCCTGGTGTACCTGTGGCGCTGCTTGTACAGAGGTGCATCCGCCATGACTCTCCTCTGCTCTCTCGTGTTTGTTCTGGAGAGAGAGGTTAGTGAAAGGAAGTGTGGAGAAGAAGATGCAATGGGGTTTTTGGGGGGACGAAGCAGTTGTGTTTTCTCCTCTGCTCTCCTCTGCTCTCCGTGATAGGACGTGGGAGAGGTGGAGCGGGGTGGTAGCGTGGTGGGGCTGTGTTTTTAGTTACGTGGCAACTGTAGAGAGGTTCTGCTATGAGGAGGCTATGTTAGTGCATTGGAAATCCGGAATGTCGTCGCCACTTTTTTCGTGACTAGTTCAGGTATGCACGCAACTATCAGAAAATGTGATGACTGTGTTTTCGGTGAATTTTCCTAGTAAGTGCACTTCTTCGCTATCACAAAAGAACTGCATACGTCCACATAGTGTACTGCATGGAAGTGAATTTTATTCTTCGTACACGGAATTATATCGGATCAGGATTCACACAGATGTACGCACATTTAGTTTTTTAATGGAGTTCTTTATTTTCTCTCTTTTTTAATTTTTAATGGTAATGCAGCTTTCGTGTGGATGGAGGGTAGTGTGGGTAGCGGTGTCGGACCGCTTTGCTTAACTAACAGGGTTGCATTCTTCATTTTAGCCATACTGCATTGTAGTAGAAAGAGAGCTGCATATCAGAAAAAAAATACTTCGTGCTTCCACGTGGCGAACTTCATTGTTGTACGTCGCGGACTGCATTTGTACGTTGACTTCGGCCTTCCTGCGTTTTATTTATTAAGAGCGAACTGTAGTTTCTGCCAGTGCCCACACACATTTTTTTTTGTTGTTATTCATTTAAAAAATGTTTCTCATTTTTCTTTGACATTTTATTTTTGTACTTATTGTTTTTTTAGTGGGCCGTGTTGGGCCTGTGTTCGGGGAGTGAAGACGCATTGGGCCCAAGTCGGCCTGTGAGCACGGCTGGTTCCCGGTGTGCTGTGTGTGCGCTCTAATGTTTAGTCCCACCTCGCCCGCGGAGGGCACGCTCGACCTGTTTATAAGCGCTGGCGAGGCATCCTTATCGAACTCCTCTGGTTACTTATTTGGGCGCTTATACACGGCGCTCGCTGCTCTATGCTCTCGGACCTGTGGGCCCATGTGTGCCCGGCCCCATGCATCATGGCTCAGAACGACTCACCTTCTGTGGGCGCAGACCTACTACGAGACTGGCTGGGACCGGGTGCACCTGGGCGGTCAATTTTTTTCTTTACATTTTCTCTCAAGTATTTTTTCAAATGTAGGGCATGCACTTCTTAGTAAATCACTCGTGCACTACATTGATCAGGGTTATGTACTGCATGTGCACGCATTCCGCACTACACATGTTTGCGCTACATTTTTGTGCACTGCATGGGTAGCATTTTTGTTTATTGTTTTTCTTCTTATGTATCGTTTTTCTAGTGTACAGGTGTGCACTGCTTTGTTGGCCTGTGTGCCCTGCATTCGTCATAGTCCTGTGCTGCAGGTGTACACATTTTGCACTGCATGCATCCTTCTTTGTGTCAAAGTTGTGACTGTTTATACCAACACTACGGACTGCATGACTTACATTTAAGGACTGCATCAGGTGCACTAATTCTGCGTTGTGCATCGTGCGAAAGTGCTTCTCTTGTGCTTCATTTTGAGCATGTACTGCACTTCATGCACACATATTGTGAACTTCCTGAGATTACTTTGGAGAACTGCATTCACTTTTATTTAGAATGGTCTGCGGATTATAATTTTCTAGAAATAATTATTTAATGATCTGCGGTTAGTTCATGGGAAATGCTGCAGTCAAAGTACACCTTTTTGGGGTCCTTTTTGTTTGGTAACATAAGCCTTTATTGATTGTCCTTCATTCTTGGTAACATAATTTTCATTAACTCCCCTTTAACTTTCAGTTTTGACCTTTTTGCATTCCTCTTCTATAAATGTAGACCAACTTCTACCCTTCCTTTGTAGTTCATTTCTCCTCTAGCCGCAACTTTTCTCCTTTCTCCAGCCTCTCTTTATTTTTTTCCTTTTCTAGTTTTTTTTCCGATGGCTCCAGGCCCCTGCGTGAATCTCTCCTGCTGTGGCGTTGTGGTCTGCCGACGCACTGCAATTGCTCAGCTTGCTCGCAGGCCCGTCGTGCTCGTCGTGGGGGCAAGGTCTCGTGCCGAGCTGGGCAAGCGGAGCAGCTTGCATATGGCATAGTATTCACGGAAGGATCAGATATGGGCCACATCAACGTTGTTGCGTTCTATTCCGCCCTGCTTCGCCGTGGCCTTGGCCGCACAAGTCCTTTTGTCCATCAGCTTACACCAACAGATGTGGAGACTCACTACAAGATGGCATTTTTCACTTGATCTGATTTTTTCTTTGTGTTTTGTATTTTTTTGTATAATTCCATACTAGTCTGAACTTCTAGTTTTTTAGGAACACACTTATTTTGTTTTATTGAAGTGTACTGCACTGTGTACTTATATCTTGTTTTTATTTTTTGGCTTGTGTGCATGGAGCTCGTGTTTTAGTTTGCGTGGTTACAATATGTGAACTGCTTAGATATTAGATGAGCACTACTAGTTTCCATAATTTTCCCCGCTTGTACGGTGTGGTAGTCTCAAGAACTTCATGGTAGTTAGAAGCATACTGCTTGTTTGCAAGTTCCGTACTGCATATTAGATTGCGTTTAATATGTACTGGTTGTTGGACTGTTGTACACTTCATCTAGCTCGTGTCTGTATTGTGTGTAGGTTTTTACTGGTCCGTGCAAAGTATGAGAATTGTACTGCTAGTATCGTTGCCAAACAGTTTTTTTTGCAGAAAATCCCCCAACGAGCTGTTAGGTATCTCCGGCTCAAGAAGAAGGGAATTCTCCAAGTTGTTCTTGGTAATGGACACCTGAAACCAGCCAAGTACCGTGTAGGCGTTGACGGGCGGTTGTGTCCGCAGAAGGCTGGAAGGAATTTGTCATTGATAGTGGCCTGAAGTCTGAGCAAGTTGTTATCCTCAACTTCTTTGAACTCGAGGATCGTACGGTTAGAATCACGTTTGACGTGATTGGTTAAGGTTATGAGGTTGATTTGTAATAAGTACTTTTGCATGTCGAACGCTTCATCTTTTGATGTGTTTTGTAATAAGTACTTTGTTATCTGAACTGCTTCAATTATTATTCAGAACTTCGTGATGCCAGTGAGCTAACTACATTTTTTTCATGGGTTTGTGGATCGAAATGTGTCAATGTTTACCCTAGACTGCTATATATATATGGTATACTCTATACATCATTTCTCTTTACATGGTTTAGTTGAATAACTCATAGTCAGCGGGAAATTTGTGTTCACACAAAATTTTAAACTGATACATAAGTCATACAGATAAGCAAACTGCTATGTATATGATTAATTTATTGAAGTCCATCTATTTGTTCGTTAACCTGTTGCTTCTTCGTGGTGACTGGAGCGTGTCTAATGTCGCACTTTCTTTTGTTTTCCGTGGCGGTGTTGCTGGTTCTTGTCTCTGCACCGTTGTGTTTGTAGCCCCTCGCGTGCTGGTTGATGGTGTCTTCCGTTTTCTAGCGCTGTGAACTGCATCCTTCTTTGCTCCTCGCGTGCTGGTTGATGGCGGCTTTCGTTTTCCAGCGCTGTGAACTGCATCCTTCTTTGCTCCTCGCGTGCTGATTGATGGCGGCTTACGTTTTCCAGCGCTGTGAACTGCATCCTTGCATGCTCCTACCTTGTTTTTTGAACGTGGTGTCATTGTCGGTTGTTTCTCTACAGCAGCATTCCCTTGTGGTGGTCTTGTGGGCATTTTTTCTTCATGTTCTTCATCCTCTTCACTCTCTGCACTCTCTTCTTCCTCTTCCTCCTCTTCTTCATCTGCTTCTTCTTAAGCCACTCCTTCTTCAGTTTCTTCATGTTCTTTGTCCTCTTCACTCTCTTCTTCCTCTTCCTGCTCTTCTTCATGTGCTTGTTCATAAGCCATCTCTTCTTCAGTTGTGTCACCATCTTCTTTGATTTCATCTTCTTCGTCTTCCTCGTTTTCTGATCTTGTTCTTTTGGGGAAGGTTCTTGAATTGTGTCTCTTCCTCTTTTTGCATATGCTACAATGTCTCGGTTTCGTCCATTTCTTAGTGTTGTGAGTGGAATATCTGTTTGGTTGTCCATCGCCATGTCCTCAGTTTTCTTGTTCATTTCTTTTTGTACATGTCCTAGAATTGTGGCCGTTGATTTCATTACATGTCTTGCACCTTCTTATTCCCAGTGGGTGACCATCACTGTCCAGCTTAGGCTGTGGCTTACTGTTTTTGTCATAAATTTTCTCCTTGCATGCAACCTTTTTATGGGTTGCGTCGGCCCCTTTCTTCCTTCCTCTTGCGTTTGGAACATGAGGTGGAAGAATTGTTTCTTTTTTGATAGCACCAGTTGCGTTGTGTTCGGTATTTTCTACTTGCTCGGTATTATTGTCATGCTGGGATTTCTCTGCTTTCTTTAGTTTTTCTTCTTCTTCCTCTTCTTCTTCGTTGAGCACATCAATTTCCTCAATCAGTGCCCTCATACCAAACAACACTCTGTGGCACCCAGCATTGAACCTTGTCGCTCTGTTTGCAAGGTCCATTACTGTTTCTGTCAGCAATTTTCTGCGGCAAAAAAGCGAGCTTCCATCTGGTGATGTTTGTTTGTAGTCTCTTTTGCAAACGTTGCATTTGATATTGCATTCCGGTTGTATCTTTTCATGATGTACACCTCAGGAATCTTGAGTACTCTCAAATGAGGAAGCATGCATAACACATGGACGCAAAAGAGCCCTCCAGACAACACATGATTTCTTTTTTTTGTAAGTGAACTACATGAAATTAATAAACACATGCCTTTTTTCGTTATTTGTTCATTTTAAGTAAGTGAACTTCACTTTGGTTTTGTGAATTACTTATGCATGTGGACTTTTAAAGTTCAGTAAGTGAGCTTTCGTGCATGACTATCAGAAATTAGGAATTTTTTTGCTAGCGAGTCGCACCTGTGTGTGTCCAGAGTTTGCACTCACATTCGTAGACACATTTCTATTCATCGGCGACCACTTGGAAATTATGCCTTGCCCAGTCAAATGCATCCGATCTATTGTAGTGGTGTACGAGATACTTTGTCGGGTTCCCAGGGCACCGTTCTGCTCTGAATGCAGTGCTGCGGTAGAGTGTTTCTTTGAAATCTGCAAACACTGCCCTTGTATACACTTTTGATAGCTGAACTTTGAACCCAAACTTTGTTATTGTTTTTACCTCTGACTGCATGATCAGAAATGCAGTGTTACGAACCAGAGAAATGAAAACTTTGTTTGTTTTTGTACTTACATTTCAACAGTTTTTGATGGACATTTTGTTTACCTCATTTGCTACTGTCTCTGCGTGCTCGACGGCCTTCCTGGTTTGAATGCACTTTGTCCACCTGCTGAGCAAACAGATGGAGATCATGCTTCTCTTTGACAAAGTTTTTCTTCAGTACGCGGTCCATGCTCTCGCTTCTCTGGGTGGAACTCATCCGAGCACAGAAAATTTCCTTGTAGTAAGCCGAGATCCACTCGTGCCTGTCATCCCATAGTGAATTCATCACTTCGTCATTTTGCAAGTTGTATCTCTGAATGAGGTCCTTCCATGCTCGTTCAAATTCTGACGGCATTAGTGGGTGGTTCAGCACAGCATTGAGTTCATCCTTGAGTTTCTCGTGCGCCTTATACAACAAGGCGAGGTGGTCTTTGTACTTCTTCATAATATGCCACCGACACAACTTATGTAGTGTATCTAGGAGGATAGTTTTTAATGCTGCCTTCATCGAAGAACACTAGTCTGAGAAGGCACAAATAGTGTTTTTTATTAAGTTGTTTGTGTGTGTGTGTAAGATACATGGAAGAAATATAAGTGTACCAAACAAACGTAAGTATACAGGTGTTGTTTTTCTGTACCTGTGAGCATGCAGATTGGCGGCTTGTTGTTCATACACCTCAAAAATGTTTTGAAAACCCACTCGAACAACGGTATTGTTTCATCCCGCACGAGGGCAACAACAAATATGGTGCTCTGTAGATGATTGTTCACTCCCACGAAGACTCCCAGTGGCATGTGGAATTTGTTAGTTTTATATGTCGTGTCAAATGTAATGAAGTCTCCAAAATCTTCATACAATCCTTTGCAACTTGCGTTGGCCCAAAAGACATTTCTTACATGGTTATCTGCATCAACGTCATAGTCATAGAAGAACTCAGGGTTTATTTTCTGCATCTTCTCGAAGAAATCCAGAAGTTTCTTGACGTCATCTTGGGACTCTTCTCTGGCAAAATTCTGTTTCCTGCATTTTCAAATGCAATGCAAACTCATCTCATCAAATAGGAAATAATTACCGACACAATGCCCAAGTGATATGCTTTGTGATGTGCTTACTTGTTTACCCAGTCGCGGCTAGTATGTCCCATGTACTGCAGACCACCGGACATACGTGACAGCGTTGACATCATCTGAGCGTGTGTGTGGTTGTCTAGTTGCATGTCTTTCACTAACTGGTCTATCAAAGGATCGTCTTTTTTGTGCGATCGCATGTGCAAAAGCATCCCGGGGCTTTCCAGCATCTTGTGATTGTGGTAGAGTTCAACCATTTCTATCACAAATTTGCCATCCTTCCTCTTTTTGACTCTAATATTTGCCTTGCAGTCAACCCTTTTTGATGTCTTCTGACGTTTCCGATGATAATCTGACACAGTCTGCTTGTGCGTCCCTTCTCTTGAGCAGAAAATGTAGGCAATTTTCCTATGTTTTGCCCTCTTGCATATGCCAAACCCTGCACATCTTGCATAATTGTTGTAAAAGTCTCATGCCTTGCCGTATGTGGTGAACTTCATTCCAGCGGCAGGTATGAGGTTCAGCGACATGTTTTTATCTTGCATTAAGTGCAATGCTCTATGAGATAACTTGTTCTGTTCTATTTTTTAAATACGAGGAGTGCATACGAGTTTAATAAAGCATTGCAATGTTCCTAAGTTTTCAGAAGAATCGACTGCATTAGATGTTAGGTCAAACCTCACAAGAAATATTAGTGTGCACTGCAATGTTATCTGAATGGACTGCAACTATTATTATTTTTTCAGAACATAAACTTACATGTGTGTAGAGTCGTTCACCCGATGGTGTTTGCAGCTCGCCGGGTTGTATTGGACATGGCGGGGTTATAGCAGATATGTGTAGTTGAGGATCTCATGGCGGCAATAGTGAGGAGGATTTGTACCTGCCGTTCACTTTTGACCGAGGCACCGTTGGTGGTCGCAGTGTCGAAGTTGATGCAGCAGGTTTGCTTGGAGCTCTGTTTTTCGGTGCAGCATGTGGACACTGAGCTCTGTTTTGGGGTGCAGTAGGTGGACGTGGTGGTAATACAGTGTTGTGACGATGTCTCAGTGGATTGGTTTGAAAATTTTGGAGCGACGGCACATCATCATAGTCATAATCATCATCTGCTGCAACATCGTGTTCAACTGCATCATCATTGTATGTTCGGACATGCTGTCCAAACATAGTGAAATCGTGCTTATACTCTGGGTTGAGAACTGTTATTGGCTCATCTTCATCGTCATCATCTTCATCATCCCGTCGGTGAGTGCCCTCCAAGACGAAGGTGACATCATCGTCATCTTCGACTACCTCTTCTTCCTGGAAAAAATCCTCTTCCGGAGAGTATTGCACCCTGTTTGTTGTCGTGAAGGATCCTCGAGGAATCTCAGGGGTAACCCAACCAGTATCTCTTTCAGAAGAAGTTGTACTCTTCTGAAAGTTGTTGTTCTCAGTGTTGTCAATTATGCGTGGCATTTTGTATCTACTGAACGTCATTTCCTGCACACAAAATGACTGAGCTGCATTGTCAGGTTAAATGAACTGAATCATGCAAACTGCAATGTGTTTGAAAGGGTACTGCGAAGTATTGCACGCTGACTGCATCACCCCACAAGGTGAACTGAAGCAATCACACTGCATCGTTATCCGTAACGAACCTATACAAGCTTACTGCATAACCTAGCAAGCGTACTACATAACTGGGCAAGTGATCTGCATTTTTTCCCATGACGAACTGAAGCAACTGCACTGCATCGTTTTTGGAGGCGTAATGTACTGCTTTGTACGGAATAAGTAAACTAAGATAGTTGAGGGAGTGTACTGCTTACTGATACGTCTCCAACGTATCTATAATTTTTGATTGCTCCATGCTATATTATCTACTGTTTTGGACCATATTGGGCTTTATTTTCCACTTTTATATTATTTTAGGGACTAACCTATTAACTGGAGGCCCAGCCCAGAATTGCTGTTTTTTTGCCTATTTCAGTGTTTCGAAGAAACGGAATATCAAACGGAGTCCAAACGCAATGAAACCTTCGGGAACGTGATTTTCTCACCGAATATGATCCAGGAGACTTGGACCCTACATCAAGAAAGCCACGAGGTGGGCACGAGGTAGGGGGGCGCGCCCACCCCCCTAGGGTGCGCCCCCACCCTCGTGAGCCCCACGAAGCTCCATGGACGTACTTCTTCCTCCTATATATACCTACGTACCCCCAAACGATCAGAGACGGAGCCAAAAACCTAATTCCACCGCTGCAACTTTCTCTATCCACGAGATCCCATCTTGGGGCCTGTTCCGGAGCTCCGCCGGAAGGGGAATCCACCATGGAGGGCTTCTACATCATCACCATAGCCCCTCCGATGAAGTGTGAGTAGTTTACCTCAGACCTTTGGGTCCATAGTTAGTAGCTAGATGGCTTCTTCTCTCTTTTTGGATCTCAATACAATGTTCCCCCCCTCTCTCGTGGAGATCTATTCGATGTAATCTTGCTTTTGCGGTGTGTTTGTTGAGACCGATGAATTGTGGGTTTATGATCAAGATTATCTATGAACAATATTTGAATCTTCTCTGAATTCTTTTATGTATGATTGGTTATCTTTGCAAGTCTTTTCGAATTATCAGTTTGGTTTGGCCTACTAGATTGGTTTTTCTTGCAATGGGAGAAGTGCTTAGCTTTGGGTTCAATATTGCGGTATCCTTTCCCAGTGACAGTAGGGGCAGCAAGGCACGTATTGTATTGTTGCCATCGAGGATAACAAGATGGTTTTTTTTATCATATTGCATGAATTTATCCCTCTACATCATGTCATCTTGCTTAAGGCGTTACTCTGTTTTCATTAACTTAATACTCTAGATGCATGCTGGATAGCGGTCGATGAGTGGAGTAATAGTAGTAGATGCAGGAAGGAGTCGGTCTACTTGTCTCGGACATGATGCCTATATACATGATCATACCTAGATATTCTCATAACTATGCTCAATTCTGTCAATTGCTCAACAGTAATTCGTTCACCCACCGCAAAATACTTATGCTCTTCAGAGAAGCCACATCTATGGCCCCCGGGTCTATCTCCATCATATTAATCTTCATCACTTTATTATTGCTTTGCTTTTTTACTTTGCTTTTTATTTTACTTTGCATCTTTATACCAAAAATATTATCTATCATCTCTATCAGATATCACTCTCGTAAGTTTCCGTGAAGGGATTGACAACCCCTATTCGCATTGGTTGCGAGGAGCTATTTGCTTTGTGTAGGTACGAGGGACTCGCGCGTAGCCTCCTACTGGATTGATACCTTGCTTCTAAAAAACTAAGGGAAATACTTACGCTGCTGTGCTGCATCACCTTTCCTCTTCAAGGAAATCCAACGCAAGCTCAAGAGGTAGCAAGAAGAATTTCTAGCGCCGTTGCCAGGGAGGTCTACGCAAAAGTCAACATACCAAGTACCCATCACAAACCCTTATCTCCCGCATTACATTATTTTCCATTTGCCTCTCGTTTTCCTCTCCCCCACTTCACCCTTGCCGTTTTATTCGCCCTTTTTCTGTTCGTCTTTTCGTTTGCCTTGATGTCTTACTTGGCTCGTTTGCTCGTTTGGTTGAAATAGTTGAGTATTTATTCCTAAACAGAGAAGCTAAGATCTATGGATCCTCATCCGCTTGCCAATCTTTTTAAGAGATCCAATTATGATGAACCAATTGCTAGTGAGTTTTGTGCACTAGATTATCTTTATGAACTTTTGCTTGAAATTTGTGAATCTGAAGATTGTGATGAAGTACTTTATGAAGAGATTCACGATAGCTCCTTGAAAAAAAGCATGATTGCTATGATTTTACTATAAATTCTCTTGATGTCAATTGTGCTAATAATATGCAAAACCCTAATCTTGGGGATGCTAGTTTTGCTATGTCTACTACTTGTTGCAATGATCATGATTGGGGTGATTCTTCTTTTGATCTTGAAAATTTATTTAAGCCCCATGATGAATATGAGATTAATAATAGTGTTTGCAATAATATTGAAAGTGGATTTGGAAGAGTGTCAACTTTAGATCCCACATATTTGGAGAACGTTCAATCTTATGAAATTTTTGATAAAAGTGGGTTTGGAGAGGTCATGACTTTAGTTAATGTTAATCCCACTATCTTGGAAGAGTGTCAACTTTGCATGCATGTGGATCGTGTTGAGAATATGTTTTGTGATAGCTATATTGTTGAATTTGCTTATGATCCTACATGTAATTATTATGAGAGAGGAAAATATGGTTGTAGAAATTTTCATGTTACTAAATTACCTCTCTTTATGTTGAGATTGATATTGTTTCTTTCCGCTTCCTTGCATCTGCTAGTTTTTGCTTGCCTTGATAATTTGTTTGCCTATAAGATGCCTATGCATACGAAGTATGTTAGACTTAGATGTGTTTGTCACGTGTTTTATGATGCTCTCTTTGTGCTTCAATTCTTGTCTTTCTTGTGAGCATCATTGAAATCTCAATGCCTAGCTAAAAAGGCTTTAAAGAAAAGTGCTTGTTGGGAGACAACCCAATATTTATCCTTGCTGTTTAGCAATAAATAATCCATCTATCTTCTGTTTAGATGTGGTTTTATGTTTTAATTAGTGTTTGTGCCAAGTTAAACCTATAGGATCTTCTTGGATGATAGTTATTTGATCTTGCTGTAATTTCCAGAAACTTTCTGTTCATGAAAACAATTATTAAAAATCACCAGAACGTGATAAAATAGTGATTTCAATTGCTTCTGATCAATAAACAAATTGCCTAGGTCTTCCTATTTTGGATGATTTTTTGGAGTTCCAGAAGTTTGCGTTAGTTACAGATTACTACAGACTGTTCTGTTTTTGACAGATTCTGTTTTTCGTGTGTTGTTTGCTTATTTTCATGAATCTATGGCTAGTAAAATAGTTTATAAACCATAGAGAAGTTGGAATACAGTAGATTTAACACCAATATAAATAAAGAATGAGTTCATTACAGTACCTTTAAGTGATCTTTTGTTTTCTTTCGCTAACGGAGCTCACGAGATTTCTGTCAAGTTTTGTGTTGTGAAGTTTTCAAGTTTTGGGTGAAATCTTTTGATGGATTATGGAACAAGGAGTGTCAAGAGCCTAAGCTTGGGGATTCCCATGGCACCCCCAAGATAATCTAAGGACACCAAAAAGTCAAAGCTTGGGGATGCCCCGGAAGGCATCCCCTCTTTCGTCTACTTCCATCGGTAACTTTACTTGGAGCTATATTTTTATTCACCACATGATATGTGTTTTGCTTGGAGCGTCTTGTATGATTTGAGTCTTTGCTTTTTAGTTTACCACAATCATCCTTGCTGTACACACCTTTTGAGAGAGCCATACATGATTTGGAATTTGATAGAATACTCTTTGTGCTTCACTTATATCTTTTGAGCTATATAGTTTTGCTCTAGTGCTTCACTTATATCTTTTAGAGCACGGTGGTGGATTTGTTTTATAGAAACTATTGATCTCTCATGCTTCACTTAGATTATTTTTAGAGTCTTTAATAGCATGGTAATTTGCTTAAATAATCTTAATATGCTAGGTATACAAAAATAGTAAAAAAAACTTTCTTTTGAGTGCGTTGAATACTAAGAAAAGTTTGATGCTTGATAATTTTTTTGAGATATGAAGATGGTGATACTAGAGTCATGCTAGTGGAGTAGTTGTGAATTTGAGAAATACTTGTGTTAAAGTTTGTGATTCTTGTAGCATGCACATATGGTGAACCGTTATGTGATGAAGTCGGAGCATGATTTATTTATTGATTGTCTTCCTTATGAGTGGCGGTCGGGGACGAGCGATGGTCTTTTCCTACCAATCTATCCCCTAGGAGCATGCGCGTAATACTTTGCTTTGATAACTTGTAGATTTTTGCAATAAGTATATGAGTTCTTCATGACTAATGTTGAGTCGATGGATTATACGCACTTTTCTTCCTTCCACCATTGCTAGCCTCTCTAATACCGGGCACTTTTCGCCGGTATCTTATACCCACCATATACCTTCCTCAAACCAGCCACCATACTTACCTATCATGGCATTTCCACAGCCATTCCGAGATATATTGCCATGCAACTTTCCATCGTTCCGTTTATTATGACACGCTCCATCATTGTCATATTGCTTAGCATGATCATGTAGTTGACATCGTATTTGTGGCAAAGCCACCATTCTTAATTCTTTCATGCATGTCACTCTTGATTCATTGCATATCCCGGTACACCGCCGGAGGCATTCATGTAGAGTCATATTTTGTTCTAAGTATCGAGTTGTAATTGTTGAGCTGTAAGAAAATAAAAGTGTGATGATCATCATTTTAAAAGCATTGTCCCAAGTGAGGAAAAGGATGATGGAGACTATGATTCCCCCACAAGTCGGGATGAGACTCCGGATGAAAAAGAAGAGGCCATAAAAAAAGAGAAAAGTCCCAAATAAAAAAATATTAAAAAAAGAGAAAGAAAAAAATGAGAGAAAAAGAGAGAAGGGACAATGTTACTATCCTTTTACCACACTTGTGCTTCAAAGTAGCACCATGATCTTCATGATAGAGAGTCTCTCATTTTGTCACTTTCATATACTAGTGGGAATTTTTCATTATAGAACTTGGCTTGTATATTCCAATGATGGGCTTCCTCAAAACGCCCTAGGTCTTCGTGAGCAAGCGAGTTGGATGCACACCCACTTAGTTTCTTTTGTTGAGCTTTCACATACTTATAGCTCTAGTGCATCCGTTGCATGGCAATCCCTACTCACTCACATTGATATCTATTTATGGGCATCTACATAGCCCGTTGATACGCCTAGTTGATGTGAGACTATCTTCCCCTCTTTTTGTCTTCTCCACAACCACCATTCTATTCCACATATAGTGCTATATCCATGGCTCACGCTCATGTATTGCGTGAAGATTGAAAAAGTTTTGAGAATGTCAAAAGTATGAAACAATTGCTTGGCTTGTCATCGGGGTTGTGCATGATTTAAATACTTTGTGTGGTGAAGATAGAGCATAGCTAGACTATATGATTTTGTAGGGACAACTTTCTTTGGCCATGTTATTTTGAGAAGACATGATTGCTTTGTTAGCATGCTTGAAGTATTATTATTTTTTATGTCAATATGAACTTTTTTCTTGAATCTTTCGGATCTGAATATTCATACCACAATTAAGAAGAATTACATTGAAATTATGCCAAATAGCACTCCGCATCAAAAATTCTCTTTTTATCATTTACCTACTCGAGGACGAGCATGAATTAAGCCTGGGGATGCCTGATACGTCTCCAACGTATCTATAATTTTTGATTGCTCCATGCTATATTATCTACTGTTTTGGACCATATTGGGCTTTATTTTCCACTTTTATATTATTTTTGGGACTAACCTATTAACCGGAGGCCCAGCCCAGAATTGCTGTTTTTTTCCTATTTCAGTGTTTCGAAGAAACGAAATATCAAACGGAGTCCAAACAGAATGAAACCTTCGGGAACGTGATTTTCTCACCGAATATGATCCATGAGACTTGGACCCTACGTCAAGAAAACCACGAGGTGGGCACGAGGTAGGGGCGCGCCCCCACCCTTGTGGGCCCCACGAAGCTCCACCGACGTACTTCTTCCTCCTATATATACCTACGTACACCCAAACGATCAGAGACGGATCCAAAAACCTAATTCCACCACCGCAACTTTCTGTATCCACGAGATCCCACCTTGGGGCCTGTTTTGGAGCTCCACCGGAAGGGGAATCCACCATGGAGGGCTTCTACATCATCACCATAGCCCCTCCGATGAAGTGTGAGTAGTTTACCTCAGACCTTCGGGTCCATAGTTAGTAGCTAGATGGCTTCTTCTCTCTTTTTGGATCTCAATACAATGTTCTCCCCCTCTCTCGTGGAGATCTATTCGATGTAATCTTCTTTTTGCGGTGTGTTTGTTGAGACCGATGAATTGTGGGTTTATGATCAAGATTATCTATGAACAATATTTGAATCTTCTCTGAATTCTTTTATGTATGATTGGTTATCTTTGCAAGTCTCTTCGAATTATCAGTTTGGTTTGGCCTACTAGATTGGTTTTTTCTTGCAATGGGAGAAGTGCTTAGCTTTGGGTTCAATATTGCGGTGTCCTTTCCCAGTGACAGTAGGGGCAGCAAGGCACGTATTGTATTGTTGCCATCGAGGATAACAAGATGGTTTTTTTTATCATATTGCATGAATCTATCCCTCTACATCATGTCATCTTGCTTAAGGCGTTACTCTGTTTTCATTAACTTAATACTCTAGATGCATGCTGGATAGCAGTCGATGAGTGGAGTAATAGTAGTAGATGCAGGTAGGAGTCGGTCTACTTGTCTCGGACGTGATGCCTATATACATGATCATACCTAGATATTCTCATAACTATGCTCAATTCTGTCAATTTCTCAACAGTAATTCGTTCACCCACCGCAAAATACTTATGCTCTTGAGAGAAGCCACTAGTGAAATCTATGGCCCCCGGGTCTATCCCATCATATTAATCTTCATCACTTTATTATTGCTTTGCTTTTTTACTTTGCTTTTTATTTTACTTTGCATATTTATACCAAAAATATTATCTATCATCTCTATCAGATCTCACTCTCGTAAGTGACCGTGAAGGCATTGACAACCCCGAGCTATTTGCTTTGTGTAGGTACGAGGGACTCGCGCGTAGCCTCCTACTGGATTGATACCTTGGTTCTCAAAAACTGAGGGAAATACTTACGCTACTGTGCTGCATCACCTTTCCTCTTCAAGGAAATCCAACGCAAGCTCAAGAGGTAGCACTTACCTCGTGTTGAAGTGCTTTCTTGCATTTGCAGGAAGAAGTTCCCTTCTCGTCCGTCTGCAGAACTTTTGCATTCACTCGTGCAGTGCACTTGCCCTTCAGAAGTTCATGAGCGGTCTGGACGTTGCTCAAGGTGAGTGGTGATGGAGGATTTGCTCTGAAGGTCATTGCATACTTAATCCAAAGAAGCTTCCGTGGATGAAGGAACCTTGCGCATAGTCCTCCTTGCTCGAATTGGTTCGATGTCGAGGCAGCACCAATCCACATCTGATGAAGTACAGCTAATTGAAGGCCCGAAGGAGTTCGGCGGCGGCGCTACAGCGGGGGAGGTATTGCTCGGGTGCTGTCGCGGAAGAAGGCCAAGTGGCGACGGGCGGCGTCGCTGCTTGGCAGCTGCCGCGGAAGAAGGCCGGGAGCGCAAGGGCGGCGTTGCTGCCGGCCACCACCGCGGAAGAAGGTCGTGAGGGGAGGGGCAGTGGCGCTCCCAGGACGCCGCCGCGGGAGAAAGCGGGAAGGGGAGGGGCGGCATCGCTCCCAGGCCGCCACCGCGGAAGAAAGCCGGGAGTAGAGGGGCGGCGGCGCTCCCAGGCCACTGCCGCGGAAGAAGGCTGGGAGTAGAGGGGTGGCGGCGCTCCCAGGCCGCTGCCGCGGTAGAAGGCCGGGAGGGGAGAGGCGGCGGCGCTCCCAGGCCGCTGCCGCGGTAGAAGGCCGGGAGGGGAGAGGCGGCGGCGCTCCCAGGCTGCTGCCGCGGTAGAAGGCTGGGAGGGGAGCGGCGGCGGCGATCTGGTGGGGGATGTTCAGAATAAGGCTGGTGTTATTAGAATAAGACTCTTAAGGGGTGTTATCATAATAGACCCACCCTACACACACACACATACAGCCGGTCTGTTGTGCTAATATTAGCAGAATAACTATTCTGATAACACTTCCGCACTGCATGCTCAAAGCAAGTGCACGTCATTGTTTGAACCAAGTGTGCTGCAGTACTTAGGCGAGTGAACTTCTCGTCGCAAAAAAACTACACGCTGTGTTTTTTCGGTACCTTTTTTGCTCTAGTTTTTTAACCGTTTATCGGAACGAGGCGTGTAATATACGGTTGAAAAGCTATGGATTATGCGCAACTTCCTCATGTTGAACACTTCCAAGATTTCTCGCGGTTTAAGAGCAGTTTTGAAAACGGTGCGGCGCATGACGAGTGGCAGCGAACGTTTTCTTTCGTGTTTTTTTCTAAAACGCTCGTCAGAACGAAGCAAATTATACACCATTGGAAAGATATCGTCAAGGCGCATATTTTTCATATCTATTATTTTCTTTAATTCCTTACGGTTTAAGAGCAGTTTTAAATTTAGTAAATCGCGGATTTGTGTTTTTTCCGAATTTCTTGCAATTTTCGGTACTATTTTCGCTCCAGTTTTTTAACCATTTATCAAAACGAGGCGTGTAATATACCGTTGAAAAGCTATGGACGAGGCACAACTATAATATCTTGAAATGTTTTTGAGATTCCTTACGGTTTTAAGTTAATTTTGAAAATCATACGGAGGACGACGAGTGGCTGCAGCCGTTTTTTCATAATTTTTTTCAAACCACTCGTCGTAATGATCCAAACGATACGCCGTTAGCAAGATATCGTCGAGACGCAACTTTTTCATGTAGAACGCTTTCTCTAATTCCTTACGGTTTAAGAGCAGTTTTAAAATTACCGAAATGCGGACACTCTGTTTTTTGCCACACCCAAATCGGCGAGTGAACTTCATCCGAGAGAAAACCGCACTGCATCAGATGAGCAAGTGAACTTCATGAATTCTTTTGTCGGACGTAAAATTTCTCACACGGGTTTTTGTTGTATTTTTTCAAAAAATTTATGAACCAGAGTGGACCGCAGAGACGAGGGCAAGTGAACCACATCAATTTGTGTCAAATTGTCTTTAGTCAAACTTCTTCAACGAACAAGAAAGTGAACATCACATGTTTTCTAAATACATTTGTTTTTTCAAATGAAGTGTACTACAAAGTCTTTCGAAGTGGACTTTTTTTAAGATATGAGGGCACTGTATTACCCTCTTCCCAACCAGCTGACTACATTACATTACATTTCTCTAGATTGCAAAAGTAACATAGTGGACTACATTAGACTTTTTTCTAAACTGCACTGGTCCGTCGCTCGTGAGTGTAGGAGAAATTATACATGGGGAGTGGAAGGTGGCAGTGCACGCGTTGAGGTTTGGGCATTTTTTTCAAGTAACATACTGCAAGCGAGATCATGAAAGCCAAACGAACTGCACACAAGTGCACGATGGCAACGAACCAACTAAAATGCATGCCACAACAAAACCAAACTCCCACACACCAGGGAACTGCATGCCCATCGTCCTCTCAAGTCCCCGCGTACTGCACCGATGACCGAACTGAGCTGAAGTGAAGAGCAACCTGCACTGCTCAACCGGAGTCCCTGGAGAACTACATTTTTGTGATAATGAAATCCAATCCATTTTTCAATACTCTCTCCTATAAAGATGAAACAAACCGTAGTGCACCACCCAACTGGGTTTGCCGGACTGCACTACCGCACTGGAGAAACCTCCCTGCAAAAAAGAAGGATCGGCACCACCACACCACTGCACACGCGTTGCCGGCAAACTGCATGTCACGAGCAATTCTCGTCAGAGGCCACCTACAAGAAAACCGCATGGAGGCTATTTGACGAACTGTATGTGCGCCGTTTGAGAACCGCAGGCCATGCACGATTAGCAGGCGAACCGCAACGCACACGCTGGCAAGCTGCACGTTCTGCTTGCCCGAGCTGCCGATCCAAAATCCAAAAAGTGCACCGGCGGACGCCGCGACCTCTAACAGGGGATGGGTAGGATGTAGGTGGAGGTAGGACGCGGATCCAGCTACCGGACGGAGTTGGGAAGAAGCAGCGGATCGCCGGAGACGAGCCCCATCGGCTGCGGCTGCTGGGCGAGCTCGCGACGGATCCGGACGTGGCGAACAGCAGGAGGTCGATGGCCAAGCCAGAGAGGAGGAAGGGGGAGCTCGCGCCATTTGTCGGAGGGGAGAGGCTGCGGGCGCCGCTGCTAGACGCCGAGGACAGCAACAACAGGGCCGGCTGTGGCCGCCGCGAACTGCAGGCTCAGCCACAACGAGCTGCATGCCATGCAACCGAGCTTCATGTCGCTCGGCCGAGCTGCAATCTCGTCATTTCCGAACTGCACGAACTCGCCGGCTGAGCTGCAATCCCGCCATCCGCGAACTGCATGGGGCGAGTAGTGAGAGGGAAGGGAGCCTGGGCGTGTCGAATTTTGCCGAAGAGGTGGAAGCAGCAGTCGTCGGAGGGAGGCGGAGGGAGGCACCTCGATCCCGTCGCCTGGCGGCGTGGCGGTCCCGGATCCGTCACCAGGTGTCAGGGGGGACGTATCGACGGTCAAGAGGCTGTGGAGGCCGGCCGTCGCGGGGCGGCGTGGGGTGCCGGAGAGGTGGAGGCCGGCTGTCGCAGGGCGGCGTGGGGTGTCGGAGAGGTGGAGGTCGGCGCCGCAGGGCGGGGTCGTTGCTGGCTAGCCGCGGCCGGGGTGGGGTTCCATTGTGGCGCGGGGCTGGGGCCGCCGAGGTCAGCCTTCGCGTGGAAGGGGTGGGGCGCCATGGCCGGAGTTGGGCGGGGCCGTTGGAGGCGAGGAAGTGGATGGGGGGGGGGGGGGGGGGGGATCGTCTGTGAGGGCAGGGGAGGAAATGGATCGGGTGGGGTGGGGGTGCTTGTTTTGGAGGGGCGTGGTTGTTGCCGTTGTTGTTTCCGATTTCGAGAAGTGTTAGCAAAATAAGGTTCACTGTTATCAGAATAAGACTCTTAAAGGTGTTATTATAATAGACCCATCTTATATATATATATATATATATATATATATAAGTTTCCATGTCCTCAATAGCATCCACATATTTTTAATTCTTCAATTTGAATTCGTCATCTATGTGGATGTGATTGGACCCACTCCCCTCTATGCTAAGCTCAAACCACCCTCACAAATTCTTCACATACATTCTACTTGACATTGTTTAAAGTCTTCACTGTGTCCTTGACAGCTAAAGAATTTGCGAACACACTTTGATCATTCTTATTTTTTTCTGGCGGTTGCCATAGTAACTTCATCCCGCGCTTCACTCGCTTGGATAAGTGCGAAAATGCATGTGTGACGCATGTCATCGAGATGCGAATGGTCAGGGGCTTATCTCTCCAAAATTTTCAGACCCCTCAATTTTCACTGCGGCTATAAATAGCCATGACTCTGTCAACACTATTTCACTTCACCTCTCTACTCCCGTCACTGGACTTCATCGCTGCCGGAGAAGAAGAGCTTCACTGCCTCGACTTCGTCGTTGCCGTACTCACGCCAAACGTGGATTTATTCACCTCCGCCACTACCGTAGCTTTCTTTCGTCGCCAAGTTAGGGCATGAAAGATCTGAACTGACGATTTCCATCGTTTTTTCGTCTAGTTTGTCGAGTTCATCACCAGGGTAATTAAATGCTTATTTACTGCCCCGCTTTGATCTTCACTTTACACAAAAATCTTTAAGTGTTGTTTTTTCCACTCTTTCAATTCTTCAGCATTTCCTTTTGGACAATCTTGTGTATTTCATCAAAGTTATGCTTAACAATTAGATTCCTCAATTGTGCAAATTGCCTCAATCTGTACAACTCTGGAACCTAAGTCAAGAATACTTGATGAAATTCTTCATGACGATAAGGGTCAATTTTCTCAACTGGTTTTATATTGAAAATCTCTGTGAATCCTCAGCTGAATAAAATGGCTGAAGGAAAGAGGCCTCAGAAGGGAGGCAAGAGAAAAGAGGAACACACTACTTTCGACATACCTGAGGATCTGTACGTGGGGTAATATACACGGGATGAAAACATCCATGGTCTTGAAACAAAGAAGCAGGGCAAAATGTGCACACAAAAGATCAAATGGCACTGGATGTACGAATGGAGGGAATATAGATATGTCACCCCCAAATGCATGAAGGATTTTACTGTGAAGCCTCCATGCAAGAGGCCACTGCTTGCTGAAGGACAGCTTGCTAACCCCACAAGCATCCACAGGGGTGAAGAATTTCCAAAGGAATGGGCCAAGTATCAAACAAAAATGGCTAAACAGGCTCAGAAAGTTGTTGAAGAATACAACAGAGCCACAAAAGATCAAGCTGAAGCAAGTGGTAGTGCCACAAGAAGGCTATGCAAAAAGAAGCCTGCCTCTAAGCCAAAGCCGTATGCTCCAAAGCCCTGAGTGGCCCAGCTGGCATCTTCAAAAGCCTCAGCACCAAAAGCACCATAATCTTTAGTGCCTCCTCCCGCTTCAAGTTCCTCAATGGCAGCAGTCAGAGTTTCAACACCGGTTGTGCTTGCATCCTGCTAGCAAACCGAGGGTTTTTCAAAAGCCACAATCGCTGCATCAAGTGCCTTAGCAAGTGGGCAACCATCTTCTTCATCGCCTAGGTGAAGCAAAAAGCCACTGCTGGCCGTGGAACTAGGCCAAGTCCAAAGAGCAAGGCCATAGTCCCTCAGGCTAATGAACATGGAATGGCTGATGAGGATGAACTTGCAGAATTCCTCAGAAAGAAACAAAAATAAGCTACTATTTGCTAAGAATTCTTCTGTTCCCAAGCTGCTGGACTCAAAGAAATTGCTTGATTCCATTGACATATGGTGCACCAAGCCAGACACACCTCTTGATGACCTCAACTTGCCAACTGACCCAAGCCATATGATTTCTTCATCCATCTTGAATGAGAAATACAAGATTGCACGGGCTAAGATGGTGCACAAGCAAAAATTGCAAAAAGGAGAAGGAATTGAGGAAGAGCATGATGTCTATAACTAGCAACTTGTGACTTTGCAATCAGAGATTCAACAGCTGTCTGCAGAATATGAGAGGCAAGCTAATCATTGATGTGGTGTCAAAGAGAGATTCATCACTGCCTCAACCAAAGTGGTTGAAGACCACAACAAGCGAGAAGCTGCCAAGTATGGTATGGCACCTACTTCAAGTTCCTCAGCTCCACCTCCAACAGCGCAGGCCAGTGAGACTACGCCTTCAACTCCACAAGAGTCTACCAGAGCAACTGAAGAAGTTGCGCTTGAAGAAAGTGATAATGTTATACCTGAAGAAATTCCCAGGGTGGCTACAAGTGTCATGCATGAAGAAACTGCCAGTGTGACTCCATCAGTCACACATGATGAAACTGCTCCATCAAGTTCCCCAGCAGTGGCACCACCAACTACTTCATCTTTGAAGATCACCACCTTTCCTTCTGCATCAGAAATGAAGAAGACCAAGGCTGCTGAGAAGGAAGCGAAAAAGAGAAAAGCTTCAACGTCACCAAGTGCGCCAGAACTTGTGAAGAAGTTGAAGATGACAACTTTATCTTCAACTGTTATTCCTATTGATGCAATACCAATCTCATCAGCGCCCCCTGCCCAAGCCTCAGTTGATCGTCATATCGTACCATAGCGGCTAGAATATCAAATTCCTTAGGCTGATGAAGATATGAAGATACCCATTCTGCTGCTACCACAGAGCACATGGATGAAGAAATTAAGGTTGATGCTGATATATCAGTTCCTGAAGATGTCACCCAGACTCCTCAACGAGCATGGCGAGTGAAGAAAATGATGAGAATGTGGACATTGACGGCGAGAAAACTCTGCCAATTCATGATGAATTTTGGGAAGTAGCGCACCCAAATTCACCCATCACCACTCCCCTCACTCGTGAGCCTCAGTCGCCCGCGCGGATTGAAGAAATTCATATAGGCTCCAAAGAAAGACTACCATCGCTCCAAAGCATACCTGAAGAAATTCCAGCTATAGCAGCTGATGAAATTGCTCAAGATGAGCCAATGGTTGAGGTCGTCAACACATCTCCTCCATGTGCAGATTCAATTCCCTCAGCAGATACTGATACAGTTCCAACTTCCATAGCTGAGGAAGTTGCTTGAGCCCTTGCCTTGACCAACCCAAATGATTCAACCGGGTCTCCACAACCAATGCTTGATGTCAGAACTAAAATGAAAAATCTTCAACCTGTTCCCATGATGCCCAAAATTGGCAAAGGCCTCAAGCGGCCAAAGTTTGATAGTGCCAAGTTCTTCAAAGAGAAGAATTTCTTCATTGGTGAGTCACCTTATGACTCAGCGAAACTCAGGCATTTGAGGTTCTGGACAAGAACACAGATGAATTTCTATGCCTCACTATTGTTTGACAAGAAGAAAGTATTTCCACATTGACATATTCCTCATGTGGATATGGAGTCAATCCCCTGCTTTCGGCCAGTTTTGGTTGTTCTTTATGATGTTGGACTACTCAGCTTCTGCTCTGTCGTCTGTGATTCGAATGAAGAGCTCATTCTCCAGTTCTATGCAACGGTGCATTTTTCTGGCAATGCTGCCGACACTGCAACTTGGGTTCTGGACTGGATGAGTGAAGACACTCACTACAAAGCACTGATTGATGAATTACTTCGTGCTCTTCTAGTTGATCCACCCAAAGAAGATGCAAAGAAAATTTATGAAGAACCCGAGCTGCCGAACCACCTGATGCAAGTGCTGATGAAGCCTATGGCTGAAGTGAGTGCTCCAAGGACAACCTTCCTTGTGAAGGATTTGCTCCATGTGCTAAAGACTGTTTATCGCATTCTGGCCAAGACCCTCGGTCCGATTAAAGGTCATAACTCCAATACTAAAGAAGTTGTGGGAGTGATGAAGAACTTGCTATTCCACATCATTTATGGAACTCCTATCAATATTCACGATTTCTTCCTGAGGACTTTGGTCACTTTGGCACAGTCTCCATTTGATTTGTAGCCGTATGCACCATGGATTATGACATTCATCATATCCTGGTCTTCAATTCAATACAAAGCTGATAGTCAGAATCACTTGAGCTATATGCCTGATATGGAAGTTCTTCGAGGCACTCTGAATGACGTACCTGGCAAAGGCAAGACTGTCATTGATGAAGGAGTTCGTCCCCTCGATGGACAATTCCGTCAGCCAATTTCCAGCTCTCTTGCTGATGAAACTGCTAGCCAGGATACGACCACAAAAGCCTCAAAGCCAACCTGTGAAGCACCACGTGTCATGATTGACCGTGATTTTCTAATAAGTCTTCATCAGAAAGTGGACAAGCATCATTGATGGGTTAAGCGTCAATTCGTTGTTATTCAAGCAAATATGACAGTGACACATAACACCGTCCGCAAGAACAAATACTATCTCCATGAGATATTTGATCACAGTTGGGCCATCCCACTACTGCAGGATGCTGCTAACGCGACACTACGATCAGAGACCCTTCGACGAAACTGTGTGCGATGCAATAATCGCAAACGGTGGTGTAAAAGAACCATCAAAATGGTGCAAAACGTTTGCGATGGCGGAGCCAGCAAACACGGTTCAAATTTTTGTTGCGTTTGCGATCCAGGGCATGCGGTTCAGTCTAATGAACTGTTTGCAATGAGGCAGAACAAAAGAAACAGGCAGCCTGATGAAGGTGTGTGCAATATAGAGCACACGGTTTACTCGGATGAAATATTTGTGATTAGGCAACACAAAAGAAACGGTCAGCCAGATCAAGGTGTGTGTGATTGAGGGCATACACTTCAGAAGGATTAACTGTTTGCGATTAGGCAATAGAACAGAAACGGGTCAGCCAGATCAAAGTGTCTGCGATTGATGCAATACACTTCACATGGATGAACTATTCGCGACTAGCCACAACAAACTGAAACAATTAGATAGATCAACGTCTGTACGCTAGACGGGCACACACATTCTAATTAAAAGAAGCATGCGCGATGGTAATAACAAGTGCGCACGGTTGTTGGAACAAGACGTGTGCTGACATTGCCTATTGTGGTGCACCCTATGGTGCAAACACCACATACGCGACCGAGAAGGCATACGTGCCTATGTTACGCCTTCCAGGAATAGTGCCGCACTTATAATCGATGGTAAGTTTAGAGCATGCATCCCGTCACAATTTTTTTAGAAGAACAGGGAGGCCGCGTCCCGTCACATTCCAAATTGCAAACCTATTCACATCGATCAAAGCCTAAACGGTTTCCCACTTAGGAGCATACTACTACTCCAAGATGGCTGCACATTCCTCCTCAACTCCTCATCCACAAAAACAAACAAGTCATTCATCATCGTTCCCTTGCGCCTTCCATGGCCAGCGCGAGTTTTGGGTCGAGAGATTGCCACCAAGGAGAGGCGAGCCTGGAAGCGAAAGCATGAGAGATGTCCCGCCTCGCCGTGAAAGAAGCCAACATGTCCCGCCGCATAGCCGTAGCATCAGAGAGGTCCCGCCGCGCCGCCGAAGCAGCAAGTAGGTCCCGCCGCGCCGTCCATGCAGCAGACTGGTCCGGCCGTGCCACGGAAGCAGAAGAGATGTCCCGCTGCGCTGCGAATGCAGTAGAGATGTCCTCCCGTGTCGCGGCAGCCTGGGAAAATGTCTCGCGGGTAGGCAAGGACTCTTACAGGTGCATGAATGCCCTCATCCTTAGGTAGATGGATCAGATCTCTAGGTGGGCGAGGTTGCAGGATGACCTGAAAGCCTTGTTTGAACAGTCTACCGACGTCATCCGACAACTAAATGAGAGCAATGCGAAGCTCCGGGCCAAGCGCGACTTGCTGAGGGCGAAGATCGTCGGAAGTGCGGAGCAGCAGGAGCAGACCACTGCCTTGTTGAAGAGGACCGGCATCATCGTCGAGAAACTGATGGACGAGAATGCCATGTTGCGCATCGAGCGTAGAAGGCTGGTGGAGGAATCCGTGGATGCTCTCAAGCAGCATCTTGAGTACAAGAAAGAGCTCATCGCCGCTCGCCGCGGAGACTAGTTCCCACGTCCTGCAGCAACGCATCAAGAAACTAGAGACTAGCGAGCCAGATCATTGTCTTCCTTCTTCTTTTGCCCTTGTGTATTTCGGGCATTGTCGCATGTGGCTTTTTTAATTATGTTCCTAAATATGTAAGACAATTATTATCCACTGTTATCGTCCTTATATTCATCATGCTTGCTATAAGTCGCAGTCGATGCTATATAGGTCCGTCGGATCTTACATCAAGATCCGTGCAAAACTTTCTTTTCAGATTTTCATTTTTAAATCTCAGTCCAGTGAGACATATAGCCACGCCGTAGAACAGGTGCTCGGGCGTCATTAATGGAGACGTTGGGCGGGAGGTGCACGGCGGGTAGCGGTCAAAGGGCTCTCCTCTCGATGAGCACGCACAGGGGTCTGATCGCATGCCTCCCATACTCAAATAGCTACTCCCACGGCACCTCCTAGCCAATAAAAAAAGGGGACGCATGGCGGCACGTAATTGGTAAGTAGAACGCCAACGGTTTCAATAATACTTGTGTTTCCGATTTGTAATGTAACAGCACTTGTTCCAAAATGACTTTGTTGATTGTTAATGTGTGCGCCTTCGCAAATCGGACAGAAAAAATTACCACAACATGTTTGTGCCATGTCATGACACCATGCCGAATTTCCTGATTTCCAGGCGTGTTTTGGATTTACAGGAATTAAAAAACCAAGTTTCTCAATCTTTCCGGCTGAGCCACGACGCCTAGATGTTTGAATTTCATTCTGGGTTTTACCTTAATGAACGTTAGTAGTTGCGGATTCTTGCTAATAGTTCCAATCATAAGTGCATAGCATTCCAAGTCAGGGATGACATGCTAGCAGTGGCCTCTCCCACATAAAACTTGCTATCGGTCTAGTAAAGTAGTCAATTGCTTAGGGACAATTTTGCAACTCCTACCACCACTTTTCCACACTCACTATACTAACTTTATTGCTTCTTTATCTAAACAGCCCCTACTTTTTATTTACGCGCTCTTTATTATCTTGCAAACCTATCCAAAAACACCTACAAAGTACTTCTAGTTTCATACTTGTTCTAGGTAAAGCGAACGTTAAGCGTGCGTAGAGTTGTATCGGTGGTCGATAGAACTTGAGGGAATATTTGTTCTACCTTTAGCTCCTCGTTGGGTTCGACACTCTTACTTATCGAAAGAGGCTACAATTGATCCCCTATACTTGTGGCTTATCAAGACCTTATTCTGGCGCCGTTGCTGGGGAGTTATAGCGTGGGGTGAAGATTCTCGTGTGTGCTTGTTTGCTTTATCACTAAGTATTTTTTATTTTGTGCTCTTGTTTTCTACCTTTATTTATGGCTAGGAAACGCAAAATACCAAAAAATTAGTGGTACCTACTGAACCAATGGTTGAAGAACCACTCAAAATCTATCACACTACTGAAGCTTTTTACTTGGATCATCTTCGATCCCTATCCTATGCGCTCGGGCTAAAACTCCAACTAGCTTAGTTGAGGGCAAATCTTTAGATGAGCATGCTTGTTATGTGCGACACCGCATATCTGAAAAAGGGAAACTTTTACTGGATCAAATTCATCGTTTGTAGTGCTATGCTTGGAATTTATGTGAAATATATGATTGTACTTGTTGTTCTAAAGACCCTAAGAAACACCTTCCTTACCAATGTGAGTTTAGTGATAATGGAATCGTATCTTCGTATACTAAGGGTGTATAATTACTATGATGTTCAACAATTGAAGAATTTGTTGCTTTTGGGGGTACTTGTGAAATATCGTCTTTTATTGAAGAGTGTGATACTACTCTCTACAAATCTGGAAATTTGGCCATACTTAAATATTGCTATGATAATTATGCTTCTAATCCTTATATTAAACCACATATTGAGGACTAGTCCGCTGTCCAAGAAGAGACTAATATCTTGCAAGAGTCTATGGAAGAAGAAATTAATGACATTGTGAGCTCATTGGATGAAAAAGATGAGGAGGAGAGCGAAGAACAAAAGGAGGAAGAGCGGATTGATCACCCATTCCCACCATCTGAAAGTGCATTATATCGACTAGAGGGGGGGTGAATAGGTGATTTTTATGAATTCTTCATTGAGGAATTTGCGGGTGAGGAAATTCCTAAGCGTAGAACTACTTGCAGCGGTATAAGTACTCAGATGTAAACATAACATAACACAAGCATGGTCATCATGATAAAATGAAGACAAGCACAGAGTACAGAAAGCGTAAACACATGATAGCACATGATGAAGACAAACAGACTGAAGAAATTGAACTGAGGAAAATGAGAAAGTCTTCAGTCAAAGTCTTGAAACACAGATATGAACAAGTACACAACATAGTGATGAGGAAATGAAAGAGTTGAGGAAATAGAACCAGTAAGCTTGGTGAAGACAATGATTTGGTAGACCAGTTCCAACTGCGGTGTCAGTTGTACATCTGGTCGGAGCGGCTAGGTATTTAAACCTGAGGACACACGGTCCCGGACACACAGTCCTCATCGTATTCTCCTTGAGCTAAGGTCACACAGACATCTCCCAATCACTCGTGGTAAGTCTTCAGGTGACTTCCAAACCTTCACAAACTCGGTCACTCGGCGATCCACAATTTCCTCTTGGATGCTCAGACCATGATTCCTAACCGTCTGGAAGAAGCACAAACTTCAAAGGTAACAAGAGTTGGATCTACGCAAGATCAATCTCTTCAGTGATGCTCAATCACTTTGGGTTTGCAGGTGTTAGGGTTTGGGTTTTTCCTCACTTGATGATTTTCGCTCAAAGTCCTCGGAGGATGGGATGCTCTCAATTGACAAGTGTCAGTTTCTCTCGGACCAGCCAACCAGCTAGTGGTTGTAGGGGGCAGCTATTTATAGCCTAGGGAGCAGCCCGACATGATAAGACATAAATGCCCTTCAATGATATGATCGTTAGGTGGGTAGATATTTTGGGACAGCTAGTGCGTAGCACAACAACGGTCGGAAATTTGAGGCTCAAATTCCTCAGGGCTATCATGTTCCTCACTGCGTAGGCAATCTGCATTGGCGAATTCCTAACTCCTTAGTCAGAACATATTCCTCAGCGACCAGAAGAACTTCGTCTCTGTCACTGAAGAAAATGACTGAGCTGTATGAGATTTCCAATGGCTTCACTCGAAGGGATTGGTAGGTGTAGTATTTTGAGTTGAGCATCACATGGAAATTTTTCCTTAGTGGACCCTCTTTAACAGTACGGTGTTTCCTATGACTCAAGAAAGAGAAAATGAAACTACGAAAACAAAAGTCTTCACGCTTCATGCTCCTCGAATGAATACCAAGTCTTCAGGTCACACAAATTTCTTCACTTTCGAAGTCTTCACAAAACCAAAATCTTCAGTCGAAGATATTCATTTTTAGGGGTCGACTTTCTCTGTAAATATCAAACTCCTCATAGACTTATGGACCTGTGTACACTCATAAACACATTAGTCCCTTAACCTATAAGTCTTCAATACACCAAAATCACTAAGGGGCACTAGATGCACTTACAATCTCCCCCTTTTTGTGATTGATGACAATATAGGTTAAGTTTTCAACGGGGATAATCATATGAAGTGTAAATACTGAAATTGAGGAATTTGGTTGCAAGATATAGAAGAACTCCCCCTGAAGATGTGCATAGTGAGGAATTTGCTTTTGAAGCAATGCACACTTGAAGAGTAGAATCATGGAGATCTCCCCCTATATCTTGTAATTCATACATGCATTTGATATATAATATGAAGAATTTGAAATGCATGATGAAATATGGTGACTGATGTTATTTGACATGCGTGCATTAACATTAACGAGGAATAAGCATGTAGAAGAACATAGCAAAAGTATCAGACCACCATAGAGTTTAAGTTTACAACTCGGTCGAATAAAGTCTCAGAAGAACGAGAGTTGCAACTTAGCAAAAAAACACCCATATAGGAAGACCCACTTGAAGACTAACTCAAATTTCTCCCCCTTTGTCATCGAATGACCAAAAGGTTCGAAAAATGAGGACTAACGCCCCTGAAGAATATCATGATGATGAAGGAGTGCCAACGTTGTTGGGGTCGTTTGTTGTTGTAGGGCCTGCCACAGTGTCATCCAAGTCTTCATACTCGTCGGTGTTGCGTGATGAAGAATAGGAGATGGCCACCAAGGAAGGAACCTTGACCTTCTTGTATTTCATCGGCGGAGGTGCAGACCAGTCAAAATCCTCCTTGAGACCCATTTGCTTCAGATCTTCTTCACCATATCGATGTGACAGAATAGCCCAGGTGCGACCGAAGACTTCATGGAGGTAGTAATGGTTTTTCTTCACTGCATTACGTTTAGCAGTCATGTTGTGAAGAATAGAACCAAACTGACGCTTAACCCATTTATGGTTTCGATCCACCTTCTGGTGAAGACTAAGAAGAAGCTCACGGTCAGTCATCACTCTTGGAGCTGTGGCTTGAGGATTTGGCTTGGATGCATTTGCAGCAGTATCATGAGTGGCAGAGTCATCATTGGTGGAATAAGATGCAACTTTGCGAAACTGACCATCCAATGGACGAATGCCTTCATCCATAACAGCAGCGACCTTGCCCTTTTCATCAGCTGAGGAAAATGTCCTTTTGAGGACTTCAATGGGGGGCAAGTAGCTGCAATGGTTGAGAGTGTCAGCCTTGTAGTTGAGTGAAGACCTTATTCTGATGAATCTCATAATCCAAGGTGCATAAGGCTTCAACTCAAACGGAGAGAGTGCAACATTTGCCAGAGTCCTCATGAAGAAATCGTGATAATTGACAAGAATGCCATGAATAATGTTGAATAGCAGATTCTTCGTGATGCCAACAATTTCCTCATCAGATGAGTCGTGGCCTTTGATTGGACTCGTAGTCTTCGTCAGAATGCGATAGACAGTTCTTGGTACATACAACAATTCCTTCACGAGGAATTTGGTCCGTGGGGCTTAACCGGGCTTCAGAGGCTTCATAAGCACTTGCATGTAATGAGCAGTTAGTTCTGGCTCCTGGTACAGGCAACGAGCTCCTTCAAGGGTTGGACTGATGGGCAGGGCGTGTAGTAATTCAGAGGCCGGTGCCTTATAGTGAGTGTTTTCGGTCATCCAGTCCAACACCCAAGAGTTGATATCATCAGCATCGCCTATGATGTGCAGGGTTGCATAGAATTGAAGAATGAGCTCTTAATTCCAATCGCAAATATCTGTGCAAAAGTTGAGTAATCCTGCATCATGAAGCACACTGAGGACTGGGGTAAAACAAGGCATTGATTCCATATCGACATGAGGAATATGCTCATGGTCGAAGACTTTGTCCTTGTTGAAGAGTGAGGGAGTCCTGGATTAGGGGGTGTCCGGATAGCCGGACTCTTGGACTATGAAGATACAAGATTGAAGACTTCGTCCCATGTCCGGATGGGACTTTCCTTGGCATGGAAGGCAAGCTTGGCGATATGGATATGAAGATCTCCTTCCGTTGTAACCGACTCTGTGTAACCCTAGCCCTCTCCGTTGTCTATATAAACTGGAGGGTTTTAGTCCGTAGGACGAACAACAATCATACCATAGGCTAGCTTCTAGGGTTTAGCCTCTCTAATCTCGTGGTAGATCTACTCTTGTACTACCCATATCATCAATATTAATCAAGCAGGAGTAGGGTTTTACTTCCATCGAGAGGGCCCGAACCTGGGTAAAAACATCGTGTCCCTTGTCTCCTATTACCATCCGCCTAGACGCACTGTTCGGGACCCCCTACCCGAGATCCGCCGGTTTTGACACCAACATTGGTGCTTTCATTGAGAGTTGCACTGTGCCGTCGCCATCAGGAAGGATGCCTCATCCCGTCTTTAAAGACGGCACTGTTGCTGAAGGAGCATTGGCTATCGGCCAAACTCTCCGGCTAGGCGGTTTTCTCATGACCGCCTGTTCGGCCGCCTCGCCGACGATGACTTCTCGGGTCATCAAAAGCAATATTCA